>NC_051116.1:8417793-8458105 GCF_014839805.1 Manduca sexta | reverse complement strand
TGTCTTTTCGGCATAGATAGACAGTGTCTGCGCGATGCCTTAGACTCCAGTCAATAAGGGTAAAGTTACACGCTGTTTTATCTCACTGGACAGTGGAGATACACTGGCTAACTCAAGCAGGCGGCTTGCCGAACAATTAGGTTTTTAACAGCCGGTCGGCAAACTACCAAATGGATCTTTACCCATATTCGCAGACCAGATCAAGGAAGCACTATCAGCCCTGGCAAGGATTAGGGATTAGGGTTGCGGATATCTAAATTGCCATACGAAAAACAACAGCAAACTGTCTCTACGATTGAAGATATTTAGGGATTCCTGTCAAAGGAACCCTTATAGGAGCACTTTGTTGTCCCTCTGTTTATCAGTCTAGACACTTCACTCTAAGAACCGGTAGGTGTCAAGTTGAAATTTTTGTCCAATACGAGTACCTGGATTTGTAGTCTTTCAGCTGTGAAAAATCAAACTTTAAGTAAAACCGATCAAAAGACATGACCGTTTCTATCGCGTATATCCGAATATTATGCACGAGAGCATCAAAACCTATAAGTGCACTTCCGAACGTTGACCTAGAAACATGAAATTTGATAAGAAACAATACCTTACACTATATGTAAAGGAAAAAATCTTGAAACCGTGAATATGTATTGTGATAACAAAAGGTTGGTTTGTACGGAACTATTGGTGCGCGATTTCAAGTCTGCACTTCTCGAATTTTATGTAGTATAGAAGCTATTTTCCCATGGATAGAGAAAAGCTTTCACAATTCCCAGATTACCATTTCAATGACGCATCTACTCTGCACACTGCATGCAGTCTTATTATCATTGTCATTACGCTGATAAGAGACTAAGCAACTACAATCAGCTTCCCCTATCACATGTTAACAATGACACATGTTACATTTACAACTGTGTCTGCACGTGCCTTGAATCTAAATGATACAAAAAAACACAACAGTCTGTGCAAAATCTCTGAAATTATTTGTTGGTTATGTAGGTTTATAGTTTTCATAATTTTGAAACTATCAAAATTGTTATCGTAGGTAAAATTTTTTACTTATTAAAGCGACTTATTTCCTCGTTGATTCTATTTTTTTATACGTGCCCGAAAATGTGACGCCACTGCACTTGATGGTAAGTGGTGTCCAATAGAATGTCGACTGACGAGAGATGATTACCCCTCGACAGTCGACATAATTATGCCGGCCTGTTGGAACCGTGTATACACAGGCTGATCGCGGAACGAGAAGCACTTACATAGGCCACTATGGCGGATTTTAACACCTTGTGTACGGTGGTCGCTATCCGGGCGGATATGAGAAATACCCTCTACCATCAACAACTTGGTGACAATTTATGGTTTAGGTGTAACTCGCGGCTTCGACCGCGTGAAAACCTTTACTATTCTAAAAAGTCCCAAATCTCTAGACACTAATAGCACCAACGCCACATATGAAGGAAAAAAGTTAAAAAGTCCATAATTTCTCACAGGAGCAAAATTATCAAGTAAAAAAGTAACCTATGCGTTAATCCCGGACATGGTTGATTCATGTGCCAAATTTCATTCCATTCCGTTCAGCTGTTTTGGAGTTCACTTTCGACAAACATCCAAACATTTTCACAAAATATCGTATTTATTTATTAATAAGATAAATATTTATAAAAATAAATAGAATCATTTTTTAGTGAAATGAATTTGTTTCCTATAAAAAGACATATTTTGGTATTTTTTTATAATTACGCAATGACAGTTATATAAGTTATATAAAATAATTAACAAAATTGTAGTTGCAAAACATTTGCTGGTGGTAGGAAATTGTAACCAGTGTAACTACTGGACGTAATGAGACGTAACATCGCATATCTCAGGATGGCGAGCGTAGTGGAATACCAAACAATACTTCGTAATTCAAAGTGTTGAAATGTGATTGATGGTGTTTCTACTGTTCGTAGGCGGTCGTATCACTTACCACCAGGCGAACGGTAAGCTCGTCTCGTCATTTAAACCAATAAAAAAAACATTATTGAAACGGAATTTAAAAGAAATATTAATCGATCATTTACGCGATATTTCACAACCTTGTGTAGTTTTAAAATAATACTATTAAGCCATTCATATCTAAAATACTCTTAAAGCAAAATCGCACATTTATCTCGAAAATTAGATTAAACCAAAATGACACATTATTATTTACATTTAATGCAAGTCCCATTAAAATATAATTAAGAACAATTATATTAAAGTCTAAAACTACGCCATACATTCACCACCGTCTAACAATAATTCTGAACCATTAACACTGGAAAAAACACTGCTCGCCGTCAAACAAATTAACATAGCGACCTCTTTCGGTTCCAGAATTTGACCACTGGGTATATCCTGAGATATATCTTCGTACGTCAATTGTTGGTACATATTTTGAGAGTTGAAATTGGCTAGGATGTTCGTTCTGGTAGTTCCTGGGCTTATCGTGTTGATCCTGACCCCTTCTGATACCAATTCTGGCGCCGCGTGCTTGGTCAACGTCTCCAAAGCCGACTTCGAAATGATATACGAAAGGAATCCAGGTTTGAATCGCTTGGACATCGAAGAACCTATGTTTATTATGTTCCCTTTCGTCTTAATCAGATGTGGTAATGCCAATTGGGATAAATAGTACGGTACTCGGAAGTTTATGTTCATGATTTCATCGAATGCCTCCATTGAATTATCGTGAAGGGATGACAGGAGAATCTTCCCTGCACAGTTTATAAGGACATCAATCTTTCCGAACATTTCTACTGTCTTATTGATCACTGTCTCGCAGCTTCCAGGGTGGGTGAGGTCTAACACCAACCATAGTGGCACCAATCGGTTTTGTGCGACGCATCTCTGTGCAGTCTTTACCAGTCTGGTCTCATCTCGTCCCACTAAAGTCAGTTGAGCTCCATACGATGCTAGGATAACGGCTGTCTCCGTTCCTATTCCGGAACTGGCTCCAGTCACTATAGCCACTTTGTCTGTGAAGTCTATTTGGTCCATTTTTGTTTGGATTTGGATCCCAGCTTTGTTTGTATTCTATGAAGTCTTCACCTGTAGTTGAGTTCAGATGTTCTGAGGTTTGCTGTTTTTCCCTTCTGTATTTTACTCCAATAACTATCTCTGTGTTTTATTTTGCTTCGTATAACTTCGTGGACTGTACAAACATTTGATCGTAGTCCAAAACAACTACAACATCTTAAAAATTTTCGTAGACCTCTTCGTTTGAACACATTGAAAAATTATCACTTTAAATTATGTCATTTTACGTACACACGATTATCAATTGTGCTGTAAAGTGTTTCTGAATGTTTGAAGCGCGTGTTTCCCTCACCGTTCTCAAATGGTTACTGATAAGGCGCGATGTTATCAGATATTGTTTTGGTTCTGCTGCGTTATCATTGAAATGTAGGTTTGTTATGTCATTGTTGTTGATATGTGATATTCCGATTGGGTCCCTGATTTTAAATGTATTTTGTAACGTTATTAAGTTTGTAATTTAAAGGTACGATGCTGATGATAATGTAATGAATTTTTCATCATTTTTTGGGCATGGAAAAATGATCCTACTGCCTGTGATGGCAAGTAAGTTCCAGATAGAGTATCGAATGAGGAAAGATATTATCCTTCGCCTGTAGACATAATATTAACCTGTTCAAAACTAAATATACACACGTTGACTATGGAACAGCGTATCGTTGGCCGTCCACCTGCTAATTGGACAGACGACTTGATAAAGGCCCCACGAACACGCTAGATGCTAGCCGCTTTCGTTAGATTCGTCTGGTAATGATTGGTAGAGGCCTATGTTCAACAGTGGACTTTATGTGGCTGATGATAATGGCTGGGCTGGTGCAACTAACTTTGTACCTTAATAGCGCAACCATATCTAACGTCCGATGGTGCAACGACTTTAGCTCATATTTGCTTTCAATTTTCAAGAATCGGCGTCTATTCTACGGATGTCGCTAAGCACCAGTGCGTAAGCACTTGATGATCTAATTCCTGTATAAATATAATCTAATTTCATATTTAATTACGTAATTACAAAAAAATATTTAGCAATGATATAATAATTATAAAGTTATCAGAAGGATTATGATAAATTGTTCTAATCATTGTTTTAAAGTAAATGGATGTTCGGAAAGTCCGTTAGCTGATACTATCTTATGTTTAATTTTACCAATGACAATGTGTTTTTTTAATGTAATTATAAGAATTGTAATTCATTCTCTTCGAGTTTATTGTGATAAAACGTAGTAGCATTTCAAAAATTAAGTTTCTTAAACACTGCGTGGCACTGTTTGCACAATTGGCGTCGATTTTCTTTAGGGAGGGCAGCTGGCATGAGCGAAGAACAAAAAAACTTCTCAAATTTAAGGAAA
The DNA here is from genome assembly GCF_014839805.1 of Manduca sexta. NCBI lineage: Eukaryota > Metazoa > Arthropoda > Insecta > Lepidoptera > Sphingidae > Manduca > Manduca sexta. The sequence continues at coordinate 8,453,702 of NC_051116.1, read as the reverse complement.
ATGTCTGCATACCGTCGTCGTCTTCCCTTACCCCCTCCCAAGGCAGGCCAATGCTTTGCATTTTTCATCGAGAACCATATTTTATCCAAATGGTTTTAAAATGTTTGGGGATTTTAATTTAATTTCCTTGCTCCCTACGTTCTACCTATCATAGCTGACGAAATGTGAAAAAGGATAATAGGAGAGGCGTACCACGCTTATCTCTCCCCTGGAATTTGGGTATTTTACACTTCTGCCTACAAATGAAAAAGGAAATTTGTGTGATGCTATATGGTACATTTATGAATGTGTGACATGCGCTTGGCTTCCAAACCAGGAAATCTTGAAGACCAAAAAGTATCCAACGGGAGTACGGGGCGTGAAATAAAAACAAAAAAGTTCTCATTTGTATGTTTTCATTAGAGTCCGTGTTGTGCTCGCCTCACCTCGTATTGTTGGTATGAATTTCTCGTGTTCGCGTATTAACGCGCATCTTTAATCAAAACTGTGTTGGAAAGGGTTTAAAGTGGCCGGTTAATTTTAAATGGCAATTTAGCCTTACAAGTTTTAGTTTGCTGGTGGTAGGATATATTTAATATCCGCCCGGATAGTGACCACCGTACACAAGGTGTTAAAACCTGCCATAATAGCTCACTTAAGTGTGTCGCGTTCCGAGTTCAGCCTGAGTATATCCGGTTCCAACAGGCCGTCATAATTGTGTCGACTGTTGAGGGGTAATCATCTCTCGTCAGTCGACATTTTATTGGACCTCACCCACACGCATGTGGAGTCATCAGGTGCAGTGAGGTAACTTTACCGAGGACATATAATTTTTTTTATTCCTTTACATTTTGATTCTATGAGCATTAATGATTGTAAACGGGGTACTAGTATAAAGGTTTTATTATAGCAAAATTAACAACGCCTCTAAACGTATACAATAATAGTAAAATATTCATAAATCTCCTCTATAAAACAGACAATTTTCCGATAGATACAAAGCCGAAACGAAGTATGAAAAATGCGGCTCGCACTGCCGCGCGGCAACGCAGACGTGCTTACTGATTTATGTGGAGCCGTCCGCGCGCTGCGAAACGTCGATAAATCCCAACGAAATGGCTGCGTGTGCATTTTTATTTATTTTAATAGGTTTCCGCCTGTGTTAAGGTCTTTCCGGTGTCAAAGGTGGAAGGTACGTGTGTTTTCCAAGGTAATACGGTATGATATTTGGAGTCATTTTGTTATCAGTTTTAAGGGGTGGATTTTAGTATTCATATGACCCTAATTCTTATAAAAAATTGTAAAAAAAAGGCTGAAGTGATATTTATTTATGAGTAGGTAATTTATAACTAATTTGTAACTTGGTATAACGAATAAAGAAAAACTAACATAAAAAATATATATATCAGCCCTGTATCATATTCCTTCTCCACTGCTGAGAGGGATTAGACATCAGTCCACCACGCTGGTCTAGTGCGGATTGGTAGACTTTACATACCCTCAATATTCGTATAGGGAACTCAGATATGCAGGATTTCTCACGTTGTTTTCCTTCACCGTTAAAGCAAGCAATAAAAAAAAACATACAGTCGCATTGAGAACCTCCTCCTTTTTTGAAGTCGGTTAAAATACTAAGATATTAAATGGAAATTACTCTAATTCGTTACTATCTATATGCACGGTCTCGTGTTGATGCCTTGATCTCTTACTGTGAATAAATCAACAAATCAGTTTCTATTTTAAATTCCTTCCAGCTTATTTGTCTAATATGGCAACACACTTCCACAAGCTTAAACTTAACAACAACAGTAAATTTTTGCCAATTTACATCGATGAGTTGAATTCAATCGGACGCAAGTACGGTCTTAATAAAAATTCATTTCGCACCCAGTAATCAATAACAATACAGTTTAAATCGTATTCAATGTTCAAAAGGGCGGTTCGCCCCACTTCAACCCCCCCTGCTCGTTGAGGCTACGTGCCGCGATCGGAATTCATCGCGCGACCCCCAAAACAACGACACCTTGCTAATGGAGCCATTAAAATCTGCCTTTTTAGGAGTCCCTTGGTGGGTTTGACGAGGCCTAATTGAGGATTTCAATCATAACAGATTGATTTGTAGCAAATGCCTAAGGGAATGAGTTAACTGGTGCATGTTGTGTGTTGTTAATAAATCAGGTCATTCGAACAAGGATTCATGGAGTTGAGAAGGAACGAAATTTAGGTTGAATTTATTATCAGATGAAGCAAAAACATCGAAGTATTTGAATTTGGATTTTTCTAGTTGAGTGTACATCAATGGTGTGGGTCGAAATTTTTCAAAGGTAACCCGAGGCAAATAAACCTGTATTAGTTAACATACTGCGGCCAATTTTACAAAAAAAAAACTACCACAAACGTAGTACATAAAGCTAAAAGGGAAGCTGGTAGATATTAGGTTATATTGATGGTACGTCACTGCTGCACATGAGCACTAAGAAAGACAATGAAATCTCACCTTCGAAGATATTTAGATCTCACTGAGGAGTCTTTATTAAATCATAATTATATAATTATCGACGGAACTCGCCATTCGCCACCGTTTCACCGCTTAGCACCCAAAAAAAAAGTATTTTTCGCGTTATTCGCATCATTTCCCGCCGTTTAAGTTCGCTTTTAACGCGGTTCCGGTGTGCGCGGCGGTGGCTTAATTTATGCTGTTTTTATATTTTAAGATTTCAATTTTTTACTCCTCGGTGCGGAACCCGGGGACTTATTTGAATGCGCGTCGAATAAATTATGATTTTTGTTGTTCTGTGACACTTTAAGAGCTGTGCTGTTGCTTCAATAGGATAACTTGATTGAACCACTGTCTCAAAGAAAATGGAAAAGTGACCATTATATACTGGTTTTAACGTTTAAGCAAACATTTATATTTCTATAATTATTTCTTATTACTTGAATGTAAGACAGCGAAATGAAACTAATTTTCGGAGATTTTTTCCGGTATTTTATATTTTAATTATTGCCCGACGTTTCTAAGAATTTGTAGCTTTAATGGTGCGGTATAGGCTAAGGTATAGGTTATCCAATAGACCGGCTGCCCATCTTATAAACATTGTAAATTCATTCTGCGTAAATCGGACCGTCAAGAGCAAACTTTTTTATTCTATGGTTGTAAAATGTAGGTAGATATTGTAACTTTTCCGACGATCTTATCATATATAATAGCATCCCAAAAATTATTTCATGTAAATAAAATTTTCACATAACTTATGACCAAGTAACCCCCCCCTGACTTCCTCTCAAGACTTAAAATAACTTACCGAAATGGCCGTTCACTTCGCAACGAGTGTTGAGTTATTAAAATGCTTAATTTAATTATTGTTTACGATATAATGCTGTTTTATGCCTCGCTGTGGGTAGACGGGAGGCGATACGATTTGTTGTTGTCATTGAATAATAGAGGGCGTTGTATCTAATTACGTTCGGAGCTCTTGATTTATGTTTTGTGAAATATTTTACGCGCTACCGTTTATGTGATTTTCTATTCCGTTCTGAATTGTTGTGTAATTAGGTATAGCAGGCAAAGGTTGCAGGTTTAATTCCTACAGTGACTGTTAATGGGCTTTGCAAACGGTTCATGTTTTTTTTCTCATAGAGTTAGATGATCGGAAAATTGCGAAGGCTATTGTTAGGATTCGAGTTTGCGTCTCTAAATAATTCAATACCGAAAAAAACACCAGGTCAACGAGTCAACGATACAATAATTTGTATTTAAAGGGAATGAGGAAAGCGGCGATAGCCTAGTTGGTTATGGAACGGACTATCGAGGCGAATGTCCGTAGGTTCAAATCCCAAGGGCACACACCTCTGAGTTTTTAAAAAAAAAATATGTGTGTATTTTTTGAGAATTTATCGTTCGCTTTAATGGTGAAGGAAATCATCGCGAGGAAACCTGCACATCTGAGAAGTTCTCTATAGGAATTTCGAAGGTGTGTGAAATCTACCAATCCGCACTGGGCCAGCGTCGTGTACTAAGGCCTAATCCCTCTCAGTAGAGGAGGCCCGTGCCCAACAGTGGGACAGTATAACATACAGGACTGATATTATTATTATAAAGGAAATATAAAGTTATAAACTTATAACAAACAGCGTCCGAAAGGCAAAGCAAATTCGAAACCGTTGCTCGTGACGCGCCGACGAAGCGGTGCAACCCGAACTTTGCGGATTTCTCTGCCGTTCAGCCAGTCTGACCCGCCACCCACCAATGCTGACCCTTCCCCTCCCCAAACCGTCACGATCCGTTATTACCGCTCGTGAATTAAACTCGTAAACTAGTAACCAACAGCTGACGATTTAGAAACGGTTTCATGGCTCTTGAACAGTTTTTTCATGCTAATTCTATTGAGTTGGTGTTTTATTAAGTTAATTTCGGTTAGAGAGATTATTTATTAGCTATCGTTTGGTAAAAGTTGTCGAGATTTGTTGAAAGAACGCGGGAGAGAAAATGGTAACGAAGTTTGAGATAAATGTAGTCTTTTGTTTTTATTAACTTTACGGGCTTTATAGATTATTAACCGTAGATTAATAACTACTGGACATAATAAGACTTAACATCTCATGTCTCAGGATGGCGGGCGTAGCGGAATACTAAGCAATACTTTGTAATTCAAGGTGTTGGATGGTGTTTCTGCTGTTTATGGGCGGTCGTATCGCTTACCATCAGGCGAACGGCAAGCTCGTCTCGTCAATTAAAAATAAAAACTTTTTTCAAAGAACCTAGCAGTATTTTAAGTTAATTGTTATACTCAATATTTTTAACTGTTCCAGAGATATGACCAGTTGGAATCATATATTATAACAGACTTTTCCATACGCACGTTGTTAGTTATTTAAATAGAAGCAGATACTCTATAGCAGTATCTTTTCTAAGTCTAATAAATTAGGAGCCCTTTACTTCGTCATTAGTTTTTGATCTCGGATCCTATACTCCTCAAATTTGGTCTATCGGTCTGCTGAATCCATTGAGCGGTTTACTTTTAACAGTCATCCAGTCATTTTACTTATAAAAAATTCGCAAACCTATGTTTAGTTAAAACACAAATTTACTCGATCAGCTGTAAATCAAAACCGGCCACCTTGCCTCTTAATAAGGTTTAAATTAGGAACCGGTGATGTTTTTAACAGTTATATAAGCAATTCTTAACCACCTCTTAACGCTAAACAGTTTATAGACTGAAAATTATTGCAAGATTTGAATTTAAATCCCCAACAAAAACCTTTCACAAACGCTGACTTGAACACTTAACGCAAATTAATGTAATACACTATCCACTCAGCTACATTATCCCGTCACCGATCCAATAATCCCGTACATCTAATAACAAGTCGTTGCGTCCGTCCGACCGCAAGCCGCGGCCGCGCGCTTCGTCGGCGACATCTGCGCAATAATACGTTGCGAACTTATCTATGCGACGTTTACCGAGTTTTGCGGTTAGGACGTTTTGCCGCCGAGGTGCCGGTCTGTTGTTATGCGTTTTGTTTTATTATCGAGTTATTGGATTGTTTTAGTTTTGATGTTCGGATGTAACAAGTGTTTATGTACTTGAAGTTGAAAGAAGGGTTTGGGGGTAACCATTTTCGTTAAGAATTAAGATGTTTGCAAATTACTTATGTTTATATTATTGGTGTAGTGATGATTGGTTATTAATAAAACAATTTGGGATATTTTTGGCAGATGTCTCGGAAGAGATAAGAGGGTCAACTTATGAGATTGCACTTGAATCAAAGACTAAAATTGTGGATACTAAATACTAATATTATAATGGTCGTCTAATACTATAAATTGATTAGTTATGCTACTTTTTAAAGCTTTTATGAATCTCAAAAAATATATATAAATAATTCCACGAGCCATATGGTCGCTGCCTCTTAGTTCTTACGTTTTTTTTTTACGATTAGAATTACAGAAAACTGTTATTAACCCGTCATGACTTGTCAAAATTTTATTTTCAAATATGTACAGGTAGCTGAATGTTTGCCGCCAAACATTGACAGCTACGCGTGTGACGGAAAAATAACCTTATTATGTAGTATATAAGGTTATAATCCCGTGACACACGCAAATGTCATGTAGCTGTCTTGGCTCGCCGGCGAGCCACGAGAGACCAAGAGTTAAGAACATACTTAGCATTTTTTGGCTTTTATTATTCTCACCGGTGAGGATCGCGACGCGTTTCTCCCTTATTGTTTATTTAAAATTACATAATATATACATCATTTTATTTCTTCTTTCCTGCTAGCCCGAGCTGGCTTCTTTGTTTACTATATTTTTTATTTATTTTATTTTCAATATAAATTGTCTTTGTTTAAGCTAATTTAATTAAGTAATAATTAAATATTCTCATGTACCTTGACTTATCATAAGTGGCTATGTTCGCCTACGTGGTGAATAAAGCATTTTATTTTTATTTGACTGCGTATTAAACATTTCAGTTCTCACGTAACAATTTCACGAAAAATGTAACGCCACAGGACAAAACAACATTGTCGGCGAATTTTAATTGTTCCACGTAATGGCTCATTCGCTTGAGTCTGGCATTCAACAGGTTCCGCGAGCGTGCCAGGTGCGGGCCACACCTGCCCGCGCCAGGCGCCAAGCGACGCTGAAGTGCCTCCACGCATAAACAAGTTTGCATCAGCCACTTACAGTCGAATGGCGCCAAATTGTGAGGCCTATGTTTGTTGATTGGTTTGAGACTTTTTTGTACGGTTTAGTCAGTCAGGAAAGTGGCTAAAGTAGCAGAGGCGAAGGGTGAAGTTTTCTGAAAGGTAACCCGGCACAATATATAGGTACTAATATGCATAAATGCGGGTTGCAATGCATTCTAATGATATTTAGATTTTACAAGAAAGGGAAGCCGGCAGGAATCGTGTTATATGGACCCGTCGCCACTGTAATGTAGTAATTAAAAACTATTATTGACAGTGGTTAAAGACACAAAACGTTAGACTATCATTTTTTTTATGATTTGTTCAGCCACGTTTGTGTGTGTACATGAGCGTAGTAAAAGTTATGAAATTAGCTATACTAAGGAATGTCGGCGTGAAATTTTCAAAAGTTCTTAAGCAAATATTTTGCCTATGTCAGTGAAAGAGTTAAGCCGCTAATGACATTAAATGGGGTGTCACTTAAACTAATTTATAGCTGAAATGTTCTAAGTTCATACTAACAAGATATTTTTTAATTTATTCTATCGGCGCGGGCCTCCTCTGCTTGGAGTCTCAAGAACGTACGTTTAAACGTTCAATAAAACGTAGTACCTACTTAATAATATCAGCCCTATATTATATACTGTCTCATTGCTGGGCAAGGGTCTTCTCTACTACTGAGAGGGATTAGGCCTTAGTCCACCATGCTGGCCTAGTGCGTGTTGCCAGTCTTCACATACCTTTGAAATTTTTATGGAGAATTATCAAGTGTGTAGATTTGATCTAGATGTTTTTAGTCACCGTTGAACCGAAAGATAATTGACAATTATGACCATAAAGTTTCGCCGCAAAAATAAAAAACCTCAAAATAATCCCCCAATTCGACTAAAATATCCCCAATCTCAGCGAAATGTCGGATTTGCTATTGTACATTATCCGGATCGTGAATTTTTCTATTCTTTCCGCTTTTATGTGAAGTATGTCGTATTGTTAGCGAAGGAAAAGAAAATAATGACTATATTTAACAAATAAGAAGTTAGTTATATATTATATTATATTTTTATTTTATTGTTTTAAGTTTTCATTGGTTTAATTATTTTGTTAAAAATTTATTATTTTTTATTTGATCTTCTTAGGGTTTGAATTTTGGTTCAAAATTTTTGGACCAACTTGAAATGGAACTAACTTCAGAGTATAATACCCTTTCCATTAAAAAATTAGAATTATCAAAATTGGTCTACTCTGTAAGACGTTATGCGTGGTCTCCACTAATAAAAAAAAAATATACGTGTCAAATTGAAAACCTCCTCTGTCTTTTCCGTCGTTTAAAAAATGAAACAAATTCTGTCTTGGTAGTTGTATTGCGGGCGCTAATGACTTTCGGTCTTAGATTTTTTGTTCGAGTCTCGGGTTGAGGTAAGTGATATTGTGTTTTTCTGCTCAGTATCAGGCCTGAGTCAAGAATATGTGGCCGACAATGACTAAAGGTCCATATAATCCGATGTCGGCTTCCCTTTTTATAGTATATCTGTAGAATCTTATTATCATTAGAACGATTTGTAGACCGCATTTATGAATATTAGTGATAATGCTGTCCTCCACGACGTATCCGTCGACGGCGACTCTTACTGTCTTCTTAGATGAGATCGGATATGGCTGGAGAATCCTAATTTTGTTTTGAAAGTCCGTCATATGTGGCGCAATATAGTTGTCCTGATAGGTTATAGTTTAGTTGTAGGAGACCTTAGGGCGGGTATTGCGGTGTTCGCGCTTGTAGTCAAGTTCTGCCAGTTGTGTCGGATTCTCTTTCGGGAAATTTCATCATTCGCCACTGGTGCTCGATATGGCGATAGGCTCGCCCTCTCACATCACGGATACAACATATCGAACATGCTCTTTATTCGGCGCAATCTACCAGGCCCTATGTCTTTGTTCTTAAAGAGCCACACTCCCTAAATCCAACGGGGATCATCGTCCAATCGAAAACAAAGAAACGATTCAGTAAACATTATCCGTCTCGTGCAATTCATCATGTTGCCGCGCGCGCGGTACAGTTTCGATGGTGGATCGATTTTGCAATTTCCCCACCGGCGATCGGTCGTGTGTTCGCCTTTTCACGGCCGCTGTGTGAGACGTGTTTCCTCGCCGTTCATTCATTCGTTCATTGGTTCGTTCGTTCGTTTTTGCACGGTTGTCTTTATGATGAATGGCTTTTGTTGTGAGGTCGTTTGGACTTTGTTATTTTATTGTGTAATACATAAATTTAAGATTTTTCTAAATGGGTTGGGTGTTGGCAAAATTACTATTAAGCACAAATATGATTCCTTTCTAGCTGAGCTTCGGCCACGGCGGCCAATCTCAACGGAGATCAGCCACTCAGGAGATATTATAGTGCAAAAGTGTGCGGGCAATACACAGGTGTACTCTCTGTTCCTACACTCTCATAGTCCGGTGAGACGGCAATCCGACATGAGCGGAGAGAGGTCAGACCCAAGACCAACGGCTTTACGTGCTTTCCGAGGCACGGGGTTATAACACCACCAACTTCTTGAATCTGAGCTGCAACCAAGTAATTTTTAAGATTGAAAAACCCAGTTCTTTTTTTTTTCAGGATCAGAATTAGAATCAATGGCCTCATCGCGGTAGTCTTACTCTTTCCATGTACGCATTACAACTACGCTACCGATGCAGTCGCAGCCATAAATATTTGTATTTGTGCCTCACGAGAATTTTGGTGCTTAATAATTTAAAAACTCACTCAAACCTTGCTAGTCCGATATCCAGCATCTAATTTAAAATGTCACCATTTAAAGCCAAAATATGCTGCCGCAAGACCACTAGACAGTTACAAAAATGTCCTTTTCAAACAATGTAATCCCCATTTCAAAATACGTCCCAACAAATACCAACCCAACGTGAATCAATTACGAGTTATGCTCCAGTAACAGACTACAGTGAATTAAGATCTAGTGCCGCTCTAAATGAGAACCTAGTGTCTCCGTGAATCAGGAGAGCGGTGGGAGAGTACCGTCGATGAGTTTACGCGTTTCTGTTTAAGGAGGAGTGGATGCTTGATTAAATATTTTTGATAGAGCTTTATATTTATTTATTTGGGAATTATACATTATTTTTGTACTTATACGCTAAGTTTTTTGTACATGACATATACAAATAAAATTTCCACTTATAGCATCTTTTGGGTATTTAGTAGGCATGTGAAGTCTGTCACTGGGCCAGTGTGGTTGTATTATGTCCTAAACCCAAGTAGTAGTAAAGGAAGCCGATAGAAGAGCTGGAAGATGAAAGTAAGCCAGCAATAATTAGTACATCTGATGTCGTTGAAAGCATCTTATTTGGTGTAGTGGATGGCGTTGCTACTGTTTTACGGAGTGGGTTAACATCAGACGAGCAAGTTACTCGCCTCGTCATTTAGCTGTACTTAGTCTGGCCATAAATACTGTTACACTTAATTATAAAAAAATATTACATTTGAATTTCGAATCTGTCATTTTTATACGATTGTTCATTGTGTTTTCTCATTTTGGCGCCAATACATTGTAAAATATTTTGCGATATTAAAATGGTGTGGGGTGATAAAGAGAACCGAATCGCTGTGATAGCATTACACAAAGTAGGTATGGAGCCAAATGCAATTTTTAAAACTCTCCATACACTTGGTATTAGTAAAATGTTTGTGTACCGGGCTATTAATAGGTACAATGAGACCTCCTCTGTTTGTGACAGAAAAAGATCTGGCCGTCCACGTAGTGTTCGTACGAAAAAGGTGGTCAAAGCAGTAAGGGAAAGAATTCGAAGAAATCCTGTCCGAAAGCAAAAGATTTTATCTCGGGAAATGAAGATAGCACCTAGAACCATGTCGCGTATTTTAAAAGATGACTTAGGACTTGCAGCCTATAAGAGACGCACTGGCCATTTCTTAACTGATAATTTAAAGAAGAATAGGGTGGTAAAATCGAAACAACTACTGAAGCGGTACGCAAAGGGAGGTCACAGAAAAATTTTGTTTACGGATGAGAAAATTTTTACAATTGAGCAACATTTTAACAAACAAAATGACCGTATTTATGCTCAAAGCTCTAAGGAAGCTTCCCAATTAGTCGACAGAGTGCAACGTGGACATTATCCGACTTCAGTGATGGTTTGGTGGGGTGTTAGCTATGAAGGAGTGACTGAGCCATATTTTTGTGAAAAGGTATCAAAACATCGGCACAAGTGTATCAAGATACCATTCTTGAGAAGGTAGTTAAGCCCCTTAACATCACCATGTTCAATAACCAAGTATGGTCCTTCCAGCAAGACTCGGCGCCGGGTCATAAAGCTCGGTCCACGCAGTCTTGGTTGGAATCGAACGTTTCGGACTTCATCAGAGCTGAAGACTGGCCGTCGTCTAGTCCCGATCTTAATCCGCTGGATTATGATTTGTGGTCAGTTTTAGAGAGTACAGCTTGCTCTAAACGCCATGATAATTTGGAGTCCCTAAAACAATCTATACGATTGGCAGTGAAGAATTTTCCCATGGAAAGAGTGCGTGCTTCTATTGATAACTGGCCTCATCGTTTAAAGGACTGTATTGCAGCCAATGGAGACCACTTCGAATAAGCTTTTTATATTTTTAATTGTTTTATATTTATGTATTAAACTGACACACTGTAAAAGTAATAAATGTTATTTGCAGTTAACAATTTTCTTTTTTCTTTATTACAATATTTATGGCAAGACTAGGTATATACAAAAACGCATTGAAAGAGCATCACCTTAACCTTTTAAATCTAAAACTAACAACCCAAGGAGAGGTCGTATTCTTCTATACAAAATTAAAACCTTTTGTAACTTGAAACTTGAAAATTTGGCTTTCCACACTGTAAAATTTCCCATTGGGGTTTGACGTGCGAAGCAGTCGTTCGAAGTTTGCGTAAATTTTGGGTGATTTTTTTTAAACTTTCTTTTACAGTTTTTGTTAGGTTTCTTGGTGGGAATGGCTGTTGAATTATGTGGAGAGTTAAAGAATGGGGTAAGGAAGTTGTTAAGGAGATGAGGTTGGCAGGTTCAATTCACGTAGTAGAACTTTAAGTAAGTAAATTATGCAACATGTATTTTTTTTTGCCTTATTAGGCAAACGAGCTAGCTGTCCGCCCTGATGATAATCAACATCCGCCATGGACTAAAGCAGTGTCAGAATCATAGCTAATCCGTTGCCTGCTGGATTAAAACATTTTTGAGTTTCGTGAATTTTTTTTAGTTCAAAAGTAGCTCCTTCAGACCAGATGTTAATTCATAATCTTTTAATATAGCTTTAAAATAAATAGATGCAAATTGAAAATTTTGTGGATAATAAAGTAAATAGCCTTATAACATACGGCATTATGCTAGCTGCTATACAAAGCGCTTACTCCCGATCCTGGCCAATAGTTTCCTCATCAAATAGACGAGATACTCCAATCTCGCATCTATCACCAAAACCTTTAAACGACCACAGTTCTCTCCCGACATAACTCCCATATGCGGTTAAGATAAACGGCGTGTTTAATTAACCGTGGAACGTCCATTAGCCTCCGTATCTATCCGTGGGGGGCGGTAGGGACGCTAGACGGGAAGGCAGGGAGGAGCGGTGCCGGAAAACGCATCAAGACGTGGCGGATGCATAAATTTCACCCAGTTAGCGAGAGCTCGTTAGGTATAGGACACAATGGAGGGAAAAGTTTACCGGGATTTTCCGGTTATGGTTTGTGAGTCTTTCGAAGTAGCTGTAAGCGGTAATCGTACAAGTGTCTCGTCTGAAAGTAAAAATCTTATCATATTTTTCTATAAACATTTTAAATATAAGAAAAAAGAAGAATTATTGTTGAATTAGCTTTGCTTCACGTCCTCTAGTAAAATTTTAAACCGCGTGCAAGCTCGCCCTTAACCAATCGAATCGTATTTTTAAAAAAAAGTTAATCAAACAACACTTCAACGCTTCTTTTGTTAGCAACCCTCTTTCGGCACTTTACAAATCTTTTGAAACTTTCGTTTTATATTCCGGTTGTAGACATTTAACGGAAAATACGGCGGTTAGTGTGAACGCGCCTCTACGTTTCCGTCCGGAAAGGATATCCCTTCGCTTACAAGATTTATTAACGTGCTGACGTTGTTTTCGGTTGTGTTTAACTATCATTTGTAACTGCAATCGTGTGTAGTGTTTGGGCAATTGGTTAAAATATAAACCCTAGTTATCGTTACTTCAGCTTCGATATGAAATTAAGGACATGTATGAAGTCACTGTTTTTCTAGACCCTTAGATTTAAAAAAACAAATATAAAACATGCCTTAATCCCAGAAGGGGTAGGCAGAGTTGCAGGGCACCCTTTTTACGCTTTGTGTGTTCCATGCCATGATGTGATTGGGGGAGAGCCTATCGCCATATCTGGTTCAAATTCCAGACTCAAGGCTGATACAGAGCAGAAAAACCCCAATATCATTTTTTCCGACCCGGGATTCAAACCAGAACAGAATCTCAGAGCGCTGCCGTACCGCGCATGCAGTACAGCTTCGCCATGGAGGCAGTCAAGGTATTATAAAAATTGGTCAAATTTGTCAAAAAGTTATTATAATGACTATGTTATATTTAAATTACAATGAAATAAAAATTTAAAAGGTTACTCCAGCCAATTATTTCCGAAAGCATAATAAATCATCAACTCCTCTCATGAGTAAATATATCTTTATACAGGGTGTTGTACCATTCAGCTAACAAGGTTTATGGACGCGTCCACGCACAACACATTCCGGTAATTTCCGGTCGACGTGCGCGAACCGGTAGACCGGAAACCGGGACAAATCCGTTTTGAATAAATCACCCGATGTTAATACACGCGCATTTATTAGTTTAGCGCGTCGGATCGGATTGACGATGGGTGTTATTGCGATAGTGTTAAAGTTGAATATCACTTATTGTTTTATTGCATATTGCTAGTGGTATGATATTATATATTATATCCGCCCGGATAGCGACAGCAGTACACAAGGTGTTGAACCCGCCATAGATGCCCACGTAAGTGTGTCGCGTTTCGGCATCAGCCTGTGTATATCCGGTGCGACACATTATTAGAATACTGGCATACTCGAGAAGTTCTCTATACGAATTTTGAGGGTGCATGAAGTTTACGAATCCGCACTAGGCCAGCGTGGCGGACTAAGGCCTAATCCCTCTCAGTAGTAGAGGAGGCTCGTGCTCAGCAGTGGGCAAGTATATAATACAGGGCTGATATTATTATTCAAGCTCCCGCTTACGAGAGGGACAGTTAAAACACACAGGAAAATATCGAAAACGAAAATAGAGTTTCAAAATCAATCCCAATAGGAACTAAAATACATTCCCGCACACGTTGAAATAAGTTTAACTTGGTAAAGTTACGGATTAGCCGGATGAAATGCTTTGAACACAGCTCCGAAGCGCATTTAAGTATATAAGTAGCAGTTAAGTACAGAACTAGGAGTTTATGTTAACTGTCCAAAACAATTGTTGGGTTACTTCTAAATCTAATCTGATAGGGTAGTTCGGTTGGTAAAAAGGGTGCCAGTTGGGAGTAGGGCTGTCTAATGGCAAATGGTAATAAGGACAGTACCGTATACTTATTTGCGGAGTTAAAAAAAAGGAGTTATTTATTAAAAAAAAAAAATAATTTTTAGAAAGAAAGAATTAAATAAAGTTGTATTTATTGATGGCATTAAAACACATAACAAAACAACAACAATACGAACGTCTAAATATAAATAATTGTTTATGTAAGTAATATTAATCCCGGGTCGGGCAAAGTGATATTTGGGTTTTTCTGCTCAGTATCAGCCCGGAGTCTGGAATTTGTGCCCGATATGGCGATAGGCTCGCCCCCTATCACATCATGGGACGGAACATACTTGGCGAAAAGTGGGTGCCCTAGTTGCGCCTCTGCATACCCCTTCGGGGATAAATGCGTGATGTTATGTATGTATGTATGTATGTATATTAATTACTTACAATAGAAAATAATAATACTTAGTTTTAGTATTAAAATAATGCTGAAACACTCATGCTACACTGTTCAACCTGATTTCTGAAATTAATATTATTTTTCATGTTTTATTACTTGTTTTTTGTATATGTAGTTCTTTTTTTAATCTTCTAATTTCATTACAGGTCATACTATAAAATTTATTTACAAAGACGGTAGGCATATTACCATGCATAAAGTATCTGTGAGAACTATGAATGAGATTGCTTAACCTTTCGGTCTCTCATTTGCTTAATACTAGTTGCGGCACATTTCGACAACCTTTGAAATATAATTAAGACTAATGTGCAGATTGTACCGTGTAAGGTATGATTACAATTGACTCGTTTTGTTATTTTCCTGTACTAAGCGGTGATAGCCTAGTTGGATATGCAACGTACTGCCGAGACGAATGTTCGCAAATTCAAATTCCAAGGGCACACAAATCTGACTTTTCTAAAAATTATGTGTGTATTCTTTGTGAATTATCGCTTGTTTTAGCGGTGAAGGGAAACATCGTGGGCAAACCTGCATACCTGCGAAGTTCTTTGTAGGAATTTTGAGGAAGTTAGGAATCCGCACTAGACCAACGTGGTGGACTAA
This sequence comes from Manduca sexta, assembly GCF_014839805.1. Classification (NCBI taxonomy): domain Eukaryota; kingdom Metazoa; phylum Arthropoda; class Insecta; order Lepidoptera; family Sphingidae; genus Manduca; species Manduca sexta. Next base: position 8,438,397 of record NC_051116.1, on the reverse strand, counting down.
AGCGTAATCCTTCTCAGTGGTGACTTGTGCCCAGCAGTGGGACAGTATATAATACAGAGCTGATATTGTTATATTATTTAAAGCGCGCTCCTCTTTATTTTAACATACATAATCCCTCTCTAGAGATTAAACTTCAGTTCACGGAAAAGAATAAAAACCGCAATACAGATCAAAGACACATTAAACTTCGATGTTCCGGATTAACCGGATGAAATACGTCGAACGTCGGTTCCTACGTGTAGTTAAGCACTCGTTAAGTTGCGGATAAGTCGGTTAACTAAACCCACCGGTCGTGGAAAAGTTACGGTCTCGCCGGCTGATGTCGAACTGATTTTTTACTCGATGCCGACTTTAATCTATTGTTTGAGTTTGTTGGGAGGTAACTTTACAATTGTACGAGATCAGCAGGAACGTCACTTATTGGTAGGCGATGAGATGGCTCAAAAGCATTAGCAGCACCAATCAGCACTGGAGAAGGGTCAATATAACCATAATCTTGCCGGCTTCTCTTTCGTAAATTATGTAAAGTCTAATTATCAAGAACGATTTGCGGACGGCATTTATATATAATATTAGTAGCTATATGTGTCGGGTTCCTTTCCGAAAAATTTCACACTTCGCCACTGCTAGCCAGGACTTCGAGTTATAAGATTGCATGGCACTGTACTCTGTCTTATGCACAATCGTCTAGTGCAGGGGTGGCCAACCGGTCGATCGCGACAAGTCCAGTCGATCGTGGCAAAGCAAAAATATAAATACGTAGAACAGACCGCGCAACATAATCACTAACTGCTGCACGCATCGTCTTGTATCATTTTATAATCAAAATAATAATAAATTATGTACTGAACTATGTTGTTTCATTTAAGATTTCAAGATGTATGTAGCTTGGTAGATCGCACAGAGTATCATCATTGAAAAGTAGATCTTGGGTCTTACCAAGTTGGCCACCCCTGGTCTAGTGTATAATGGAATGGTCTGCCAAGACGAATGTACGCAGGTTCAAAACCCATCCCATACACTTCCGACTTTTTTTAAGTTATATGATATGTATTGTTTATCAATTATCGTTTGATTTAACGGTAAAAGAAAACATCGTGAGAAAATTCTACATAAGAATTTTGAGTTCTTACGATATGGCAACTCGTATTAGGACAGCGTGGCGGACTGAGACCTTAACTCTCTCAGTAATACAGAAGGTTTTTGCTCACTAATGGGCAGTTGTAATACAGGTCTGCTATTATTATATTCAAGGTGATGCTCGCAGCTTCGCTCGCTTTCCTACTATAAAAATCCCTAATAAAGATCCACAATGTCATCTGTTCGATGCCAGCGCCATCTACTTAAAAATCAGATTCAAACTTAAAATATTTCCCACGGGAGCAAATTAACAGGATAAAAACTCATATGTTAATTGAAGGAATGGTCTACCAGCATGCCAAATTTCAACCAAATCTATCCAGTGGTTGCTGCGTTTACTTCTAACAAACATCTTGATATCCAAACATTTTGAAAATCATTCGCATATATTATTGGTATAAGTTAGATTAGTAAGACAAGAGATTTAATTATTAACAACACATTTCGAACACCCTGTGTGTACGATACAGCGTTCATTAAATCGTTATTACTAATTAAGCAGGTTCCGAGTTCCACGTTACAACATCCTTCGAAGTTTCGCCGCAAGCCTATAAGCTGCTTACGGAGTGTGCGCGTTGCCTTGTGAAAATTACTAAGATATACTTCTTATTTTTACTTTAGTTGTTATTTCCTTTTTTTAGGTTTCTTTTTATTTTATTTTTTTAGGTTTCCTAACGAAGTTTTTTGCTGAAATTCTCGCGATAAAATAATATAACCGTAATATTGTCTTGCTGTCAGAACCATTGTATCTGCCGACTTCTGAAAAATATTTTTTAATAGACCAATCAATTTGTGTCGTCGCTAATCTTATTGACAAAATATTTTTATCAATATTATTTATCTCGGGGAATTATGTTCGCAGTTTTCCGAGTTATTTTTTTATTGATGCACTAGGTCTTTCTGGCGGCTTCGCTCGCATGAAAAGCTTTTCTCGCTATAAAAGTCTTTAAATCACCACCAAGTCTTTCAGCCACATCATCTACTACGAATATCAAGTTAAAAATTCAATTATTTCCTATACGAGTAAAATACCGATATTAAAGTTGCCTATATGTTGATACAGGAAATTATATATCCGCGTGCCAAATTTCATCCTATTCCGTTCAGCAGTGTCTGCGTTTATTTCCAACAAACTTTCAAACAAACAAACATCCGAACATTTTCATTAACATGCGTATTAATAATTATAAATATTAGTAATCCCTCTCAGTAGTAGAGGAAGTCCGTGCTCAGCAGTGGGCAAGTATATAATACAGGGCTGATATTATTATTATTATTATTATTATTATTAGTAAGATGAAAAGTAAGATTATGATTAGTAAAGAATTTATTGCCACTTTATGTAAGGTATTCGAAAATAAATCGTATCTAAAACGTCACCTCAAACCTCTATGGACACAACTCAAAACCTTTTCCACAATTTCCTTTGTCAACAATTGCGTCATTTGAAAAAAGTCAAGCGTAAAATCCCCCCGCTCTTACCGTTTAGCATACGCCCTAGGAGATCCGGTTTATTCCAGACATACGTAAGCCGTTACACTCGGCTCAGTTCGGCACGTGATCGGCTCCGTCGAACGGGATTTAAATTTAGAACACTCTACCGATCGAAATTCAAACGGAGACAAGCTATTGGATTGTGTTAGCCAATGGAAGGTCTTCTGTCTTTGTGTGAGTGTCGCATATGGTGGGATTTGCTTTGTGTTCTAAATTTGAAATAGTTTAAAACGTGGGTAGTTGGAGAAAATAAGACGTGTAACTTTTAGTTTGCGGATATTTTATACTTAAAGCTCTTGTGTTTGTATATATGTGACTTTTAGAAGAAACAACGTTGTTTTGAATGAGAAATGACTTCATTCTGAGGATAGAGTCTCAATTCTCTTTGTAAATGGTTTGCAGAGCACGCTGTTAAGCCTTCGATACCGGACGGTGCCAAATTGCCGCTGTCTTTTGGCGCGATACGATAGTTTCGCACGTAATTGAGAAATTTCTGGAACAGTTGATTGGATTAGATTTTTGGAAGTTCGTTTAAGTTAATAAAGGAACTTCTATTATTTTTTTGCTGCTTCTTTTATGTACATAGAAGTATATAGTAGGTCTTTTGTAAGCAAGTTTGTCTAGTATGATTCTATAGTGCGTATTTTCGCTGTCAAGCAACATTATTCAACCACTGCTGTGTTCTAACTTAAAGAACATTCTAGTCAGCGTCATTACTAAGCATAATAAAGCATTTGTAATGTCTTCAGGATTTAGTAATTCGTCGGGAATAGTGCAATTCTGCATAAATCAGGAAAACAATTGCTGTTGATCCATATAGGTTGGAATGAAACTAATTTTCCGGATTTTATCGTTATTTTCATATTATAATTTTCTCCGGTCGTTTCGAAGACTTTGCAGCCTTCATAGTCACGGGGCGGACTGAGGTGTTGGTCATTAGAAAAGTTGTTGACGGTCGGATCTACGCAGAATGAACTTTAAGTGACAATGACGGTGTCTTGAAGTCATACAGCGTGTCTTTTGGATTTTCATTTATTTACACGGTTTTATACTCTTGTTAGTCTCCGACGATATTTGTTATAGGATTTTATTCATAAAAAGCTTTAAAATTAAACTGTTTTTCGGATTTTATCGCGGTTTTAATATTTAACTTTTTCCGGTCACGGGGGGGACTCTGACCATGAAGGCTGCAAAGTCTTCAAAACGTTGGGAAAAAGAGTAATATATTAAAAATCGCGATAAAATACGAAAAATAGTTTAATTTTAATGTCCAACATTCGCGTAAACATAAGAAATCATAATAAGCTGCCTATAAGTAATTCTTGATCCATCTCTGGGCCAAAATCTAAACATACAATAAAATGATATGCTCAACAATGTCGCCACGAACGGACAGATTGACATATCGCCGTTCTAAAGATGTGTTTGCATTAAATGTCATTGTTATTTGCGTATTGAATTGAATCGTGAACGATCGCAATGGGCTATTTGGGACGGATGTGACGTCGTTTTTTATGTATCACGCAGTTGGGTGTTTGTGTTTGACTGATGCGGATATTTTATGAGAGAGATAGAAGAGACGGGGAAACGTTAAACGTTAAAACGTGTAAAGTTAGTGAAACGACGCGTGCGCAGTGCGACAATTTAGCTGTTTACGTAGCTTTAGTTTCGGAAACCTATTATTAAGACCTTAATTATTAATCTATAGTTATTAAGCTATAATCTGTCAGTTCTCACTATAAAACTTTATTAACGCAAATGTTTACTTGTCTATGGACGGCTATCCAAAACTTGATCTATCTGTTTATCATTTATCCAAATCTATGAAGCGTTTTTGACGGTCATTTTCAATAAATATCTTCGCAAATTTTCATATTTATGTTATACCAGTAAAATTTGTGATACTACGATGTAAAAGAATAAACTAAATCTATATTAATCACACCATTGCGCTCCACTTTGAGACAGAAGATTTGAAGTCTTATAATCAGTAGATATGGGTACAATATCCTTTAAACTGGAACACATAAATGCATGCACATTATTGCTTCGTGGATGGAATAGACATTACAGTATTACCTACTCAGACAGCTTCTCGAATGCGAGTCCTACCATCAGTACAATGGTAGTATTAGTCAAATGAAAATTGAATTACCCGTCTCTATGATAGAGCCCAGGATAGGATAGGATAGAATACATACACAACCTAAATCCGCCCCTGGACCGGCAAATTTGTATACAATAAATCATACGGCAATCGCAAATGTATGACATTTTATCCGCGCATAAATACAAATAAATCGTAGGGTAAATGTTGAACAACATCCAATACATTAATTTGCTCGTTCGTGGATGAAAGGCCTACGCATGCTTCAAACGTCGGAATGGTAACGTCTGCCTTTCAGGGGACGCGCACACTTGCGACTTTGTTTGCGACTTTTAATCGGAGTAATAGTCGTATTTAAATCAGTCCGATGGTGTAGAAAATATTTATAACAAAGGCAAAAATCAGGTGGACTTTATTTAAATAGTGGATTATCTCTTTAAACATTCAAATTGGCAAAGTTACGTTATGCCATTTTTCTAAGTATAGGTTAAGTTTATTAATAGGGCCATCAACAGCACATCATTATTTTCACGCTCATTCATGATAATTTTCTCAATCAAGCAATTCTATCGCTATTCTCAAGTTATTTATATCCTTTGAAGTTGTTTCTACTACAACAAGGTATAAAACCAAAAATATATCCGTCTTTTAGTCGCACAAAAAGTCGTCAGTGTGCGTCACACGTAACGCATACTCGTTCAAATGTCAATGTATGATGTATTAGCGGACGCTAATGGTTCCCAGTTGCCCTTTGTGTGTTGGCATATTGTTGATGTTTCGTCAGACGACTGGCATGCGTTTTACTCTTGAGATGTTTGCAGAAAACGCTTTAATGTCCGTTTGAGGTGGCGTTTGGTTTATTTTTGAAGTGTTATTTATATCGTTTTTAACTATAAATATATAATTGAATGCCTAAGGGTGAAAATACCATCTTTCATTTCTTAATACAGTTCCTTTAGGGCTGCATGTTTCTTCTGATATCGTAGTTGGTCATCAATGATATTCAATTGAAGTTATGAAAAAAGCAAATACGTTAATAATCATTTTTTTAAGACGTCTATCATCATACTATTATCATGCTCATTCAGTAAAAAAGCACGAATATAAACGAAAGCTCTATCGATAAAAGGTCTACCAATAAGTTAGCTTTTCATTTATAGCCTATTCCTTAAAAGCTAGACAGCTCACACGCCGACAAACCGACTTCCCAACACGTCTTACATCACACAACGGTATTCTACACAACATCCCCCTCCCCCCTACCACCAACTCCCGCTACGCCCGAAGACACTCTTCACCAACTCAAACATGCCACATTACGCCAGGCGAATACATTAGCTGCGTTGCTTAGGGTTGTCGCGTGATTGAAAATTTTAGTTTATACCATGGTGCGATGTATCGTTACATTAAAAACAGTATAGGGAGTTTTGTAAAGTAGTATATCTAAATCTAGTCGATGTAAATTCTACAAAGTGTTAAGTGTAAACTATGAGTATCAAGCCACATTAAACTTCTTCCTAGCCGGGGAAGCAAGTAAGTTTGTCCCTAGTTTAAACAAGTAAAATATTCTAAACCATAGTCTTCGTCCTATTAATGTATTGTTAACTATGTCATTGTACAAGGCGCGCCTCTTCCCGCGCCATCCAAGCCTTTACTGTACAATTAGACATTAAACACAGTGCAATCAACCAGCGATCGTTCACTAACCGCCGTCCACGTATGCAACACTTACCACACTATACACACGCCACTTACAAAATGTGTCCTCAAAAATCTCTACAGTGCCAACCCTAGCTCCCTTAGCACACACGTCACGCACGCGACGCCACGCGGCGTGTCTCCGCGGATCAAGCGGGCGCGTGACTCGCTCCCGTGTTGATGTATCGATGTGCCTTCGACTCACATCCGGGAGGGGGTGTGCCGTGAACTCTCAATTCTGTCGTGTTGTATTGAATTTTTGTATTGTCCGACTGTAAAGGGATTTTACAGATGTCCTTGGCACACGTGGCGTTTGTGTGTGACTGAAATTCCTTGGAAATATGAAATGAAATGATTTATTTGAATCTGTAAAATGTTATACATTATTTAGATTCCGTCAATATCAACTCTACCATCAGTTCGGAAAGCAGTTCTCGCCAGAGAAAAACGGGCAAGAAACTCTGGTGTTGCTCTTTTCAAGATCAGTTTAAGGTAAAGACTCCAGTACATGATAAATAGAGAAGAAAGAAATATGGGTAGGAAGACTATAAAGAAATAACATAATATGTTCTAATCTTTTATATAATATATCAGTATATGTTAATAGGGAACAAACATAAAGCCACTTTATTTCACCAATCGTATCACATTGCTCGTTCTAGCATTCATGAATACATAATTAGTATTCGATTCAATTAATTAACTCGAACCTCTGTTCAGTGTTCGATACGTAAATTGTTGTGTTGGCATTTTAATCGCCATTAATTCATGTCAAAAATATGTGCCACTTACAATCCACAAATTCGTAAGTGTATCTTTCATTAATATTTATGTTATGATTAAAAATGTAAGGTAGTGTGACCGAAGATGGCGTGGTTTTTATTATAGCCCACCATTCATGTTTTGTTTTTCTTTTCCTTTTTTCATGAAATGATTTGATGAAGATTTTAACGTTAAAGGGGCAATCAATAGTTCCGTTATCTTACAAATAAAAACAGCATATTGGAAATCTCTTTCAAGTGTCCGTATGATTAGCATATATAAAATATTTCATAGCCTATGTTCGTTGCGACGAAAAACACAAGCTTTTAAAATATATTGTTTCTGGACGATAAATGACATACTGACATTTTTACACCGGTTAAAGTCATTCACGCCGCCAGACCAGAACACCAAGTAAACATTATCCTCTACAACCGATTATGTCGAATGAGACAAACACACAAAACCACGCTAATCGAAGCTTTAATAATAGTTTACTAAATCCATATTTTCACTATTACGGTCGTAAATCAATATTCTCTACAACCATTTAATAATTCAGCCATTTAATACTGCACGTTGTGGCACATTGCAACCGGCGTGGCGTGACGTCGCGTTCGCTCAGCGTGCGCGTTATTTAAATTGAAAACTGTGTGTCATTGAAATGTATTGGAGTATCGACGTTTTTGTTATTTAGTGTTGTGTTATATTAATTTGTGCTTTATTACATGGTTGGGTAGATTCTGAATACATGTTTCTGTCGACTGTTGTGGTAGTTTGAAGTATATCTACATACGTGCAAAAACTTTAGTCCTCTTTTTACCAAAAAATAAGTAAATGGTGTGTGGAAATAGGCACTATATTGTCATTCCAATGAAGCTTTTTACTATTTATTGGTATAAAAACAAAAAAAAATACAATAGTAATCCCAGATCAATGTAACAAAAAACGTGTGAAAATAATTCACGTGTCACACACGTTCCGAAACGTGATCCATCTCTGCGCGAAGGCAATAGATCCCCGAATTAACTTCACAAGTCGGCCGGTGAAAGCGTTCGATATCGAAGATAAATTATGTTTGATTGTGCGGGTGTTGCGCGCGAGATTTGTCGAACGGTAATTGAACTGTGTAAAGTCGATTGGTCGGTGTAATGCGTCCTGTGTGCGATAGATTGGTCGGAAATTGGTTTTATTTTTTTTTTGATAGGTGATACGTGTTTTAGTAGAAAATAAGGAACGCGAATTTTGGCCACGGCGGTCAATCTCGAAGAACAACCAAGTACGCAGGAGAAATAGTGGATAAGTGTGTGTGCAATTCACATGTGCACTCTGTTCCTTCACTCTCATAGTCCAGTGAGACGGCAATCCGATATGACCGGGTAGAGATCAGGCACAGGACTTACGGCTCTATGTGCTTCCGAGGCACGGGGGTATCATACTGCCAACTTACTAACTCCGAACTGCGACTGAGTAATTTTCAAGATGGTAAACCTAATCTCAATTACATTTTATTGCCTGTAGAAGATCAACGATAATTCTGCTCCGTGCGTGATTATGCCTATAACCTTCCCAGGGTCTTAAACTATCTCCATACCAAATTTCATAAAAATCCGTTCAGTAATTATTGAGAAAATCGATAAAATACATATAGAGAGAAAAGGGGACTTTATCTATACTATTATATAAAGCTGAAGAGTTTGTTTGTTTGTTTGAACGCGCTAATCTCAGGAACTACCGATCCAAACCGAAAAATTCTTTTTGCGTTGGATAGCCCTTTGTTCGTGGAGTGCTATAGGCTATATATCATCACGCTATACCCAATAGGAGCGGAGCAGTAATGGCTAATCTCAGGAACTACCGGTTTGAACTGAAAAAATCTTTTTGTGTTGGATAGCCCTTTGTTTGTGGAGTGCTATAGGCTATATATCATCACGCTATGACCAATAGGAGCGGAGCAGTAATGGCTAATCTCAGGAACTACCGGTTTCAACTGAAAAATTCGTTTTGTGTTGGATAGCCCTTTATTTGTGGACCGCTATAAGCTATATATCATCACGCTATGACCAATAGGAGCGGAGCAGTAATGGCTAATCTCAGGAACTACCGGTTTGAACTGAAAAAATCTTTTTGTGTTGGATAGCCCTTTGTTCCTGGAGTGCTATAGGCTATATATCATCACGCTATGACCAATCGGAGCGGAGCAGTAATGAAACATGTTGCAAAAACGGAGAAAATTATTAGTTTTGAGAGCTTCCGTTGCCTGCGCTGCGTAAACGGTTAAAGTTATGCTACAATCATGTATGACGGGATTGTTCCACTCAAAAAGTTCTATGTGTAGATAACTCACTAGGTACTTAACGAGGCTGGTAATCGTATTCAGGACTAATCGGATCGTAGATCTTGTGTGAGTGCACGTAACCGCGCTCGGCACTAAGTAAACAGCTTTGTTATGGTTTGTACTGGAATCTAGATTTATCTAACATATTGTTTGTGTAACAAGATTTGGGTTTGGATTCAGGATGGTCGTGTTTATAACAGAACGGTTAAGATTTGCTGGTGGTAGGATATTAAGATATAACACCTTCTATAGTGGCTCTCATTAGTGTGTGGAGTTGGGGTCCGTCTGTGTATAGCCGATTTTGAACAGACCGGCATAATTGTGTCGACTGGCAAGAGATAATCACATCTCGCCAGTCGATACTCTATCTAGACGCTACCTTTACACGTTACTTATTATATGATATTAAAATTACGTCCCAAATATACTTTTGCACGCGCCATATTCGCATTAAACTACTAAATGTTCAAAAGTCACAAAAGAAAAATAGATATTTTTGGTGAAAATTTTCCTTAATCATGGATGATTTTTGGCACAATGTTAGCAGTGGCAAAGTCGGGTGTAGATTCATTAATTAACGTAATGTTGAAATGACTCTGTATAAACGTTTAATTAAGGAATTAAAAAAACACCCTGTAATACAAAACCTTAGTATCACAAATTCAAACAGTCACACATCCGAAACAACACGCTGCCAAAAATACTAACGGGATACTCATTAAAACATTCTCAAGCACGTGTCATATCGAAGTGCGGAACGGCTTCGTTGGCGGGACGCGAGAGGGGAGCCGAGGGAACGTGAGGGGGGAAGGGGGGGGGGGGAGTGCTCGCGAAACAATTAACCCGCCGCGCCGTGATGCGTGACCGTTCGACGTTTAATTATAGTGGAGAGATAAATGGCGCCCAACGTGGTGTCTCGCTGTTTCATAGCGGAATGAGTGACGGATAATGATGGTCTTTTGGACTGTTTAGATGTACATGAGAGATGTATTGGACTATATAAACTTGGTGTTATATATATTTATAGTAATAATAATATCAGCTCTGTATTATACACTGTCCCACTGTTGGGCACGGGCCTCCTCTACTACTGAGAGGAATTAAGCCTTAGTCAACCACGCTGGCCTAGTGCGGATTGGTAGACTTTACGAGATATGCAGGTTTCCTCACGATGTTTTCCTACACCGTTAAAGCAAGCGATAATTACAAAGAATACACACATATTTTTTTAGAAAAGTCAGAGGTGTGTGTGTGCCCTTGGGATTTGAACCTGTGGACATTCGTCTCGGCAGTCCGTTCCACAACCAACTAGGCTATCGCCGCTATCGATTTTCTATATAAGCATTTTCTATATGAATCTCAAATTCAAACTTTTCTTTATTCAAATAGTTTGTCACTAGAGCAATAAAAGCTAATATATGTATTTGTTGTCAATGGCTGCGACGTATTTCAAATAAAATAGACATTTACGTCACATAAAAAGTTAATAAATATTTTCGAGACTTCCCCGCCCTCACACCCACCACTACAACTCCTGTAAGCCAGGATCAGCAGTGGCACGCATTATGACACCGAGCAGTGAAGCTCGGCGAGTCTCAGGGAAAACTAATATGTCATTATCCCGCAACGAAATCAATTAAATAAAAAGATACGGAGGAGTTGGAAAGATATTAAATATGTCGGGTATAAATGTTTGACATCGGCAGCCATTCCTAAGTAATGTCGTGCGGGACATAAATCTCTACTTCATAAGCATTACCCGTGTTGTAGTTCCTCTATATTGAAATATCGGAGCTTTGTTTTCATTTTAATTAATGTGTTTCTTTCTTGTTTTTTTAATATTGAACATATTCATATGAATTTCTGTCTCTGTTTCAGGTAAGTTCGTGTATTTGATGACAAAATTCTGCAAAGTAGTAATGTATATTGCGTTTTTTTTTTTAATTATGCTATATTGAAGTCTTGATTCAGCCATTCTATAGATGTAATATTTTCCATTTCGCCGAAAACTTATCAAGTCGAATAATTAAAAGCAGTATGCTTCGATTATCAACAAAAAATATCGAAATTCATACGGTGGTCAAAATAGTATCTGAAAAAGAAAATAGAGGCACAAATTGAACATTATACTTACGCTTCGACGAGCTTATTATCATCCAAGGATTTGACATGGAATCATATCGTCAAATCGAGCATAAATCATAATTCCGAGTAACTAACACGCCTTCATAGATCTCTAATTTCGAACATAGAAATAGTCGAAGCAAATACCTCGCACGTAAAATGCAACTGCCATTGAGTTTTCATTCTATACAACAAAATAACCAATAACTGTTTCAATTTGCGTGGAATATTGTTCGCGTAAAACAAATGCGCACATGACGAGGCAATCCGCGTAAAACGAGGCGCGTCCGCTGAGCCCGCGCCTGCTGCATTACATAGACAACGCGCTCTAAATGCTCGTTCACACTATAATGGAATAAAAGTTTTTTTTTTTTTTGCGTTATACAAAATTGGGTAGGTCTACTTTTTGATTAATTAAATATGTACTGCTATACGACTGTCTCGGTGGCGTAGTTGGATTGGGTGCGCGGTCAGACACCGCTTAGAGGTGCCAGGTTCAAATCCCGCGATGAAAAAAATGATAATAGGTTTTTCTGCTAATATCACATCATGAAACGGAACGCAAAGCCGAAAAGTGGGTGTTCATGTTGCCTACCTCTTGCCTACCTCTTCGGGAATTAATGCGTAAGGTGTGTTTTTTGTTTGTATTATTAACGTAGAGTATTTTTACTGTATTTTCATTGGGCTTCATTTCAGTTGATATGGGAATACTTAAGGCCCCATAGCCCTGGTAGGATAAATATGTTTTGACTATCTAAGGGTTGGTAGAATAAACGAGCTTTAAAAATATATTATTAAAAAATAAGTACATATTTACTTGAATAACATACAGAATCCTGACTACGAAATATTTAATGAAAAACTGACAACATAATCCAGTATGATTTTAACAATTTCTCACGAAGTCTGCAGTCGCTGAACACTCTGAAGGAGGCGCCAATCATTATCTGCGACTAGACAAGCCACAAATCCTCGCCAAAGAACACCGATTCCTGCCTAGTTAAAATGTAGGTAGATATTGTAACTTTGACTTTACGGATGAACAACACCTCAGTCCCCCCCGTGACCATGAAGGCTGCAAAGTCTTCGAAACGTCGGGAGAAAACTAAAATATAAAAAACCGCAATAGAATCCGAAAAGTAGTTTAATTTCAATGTCTAAATATCGCGTAAATATAAGAAATCCTTACACGATCTTATGCAACTAACTCGCCTCCTACATCGAGGAACTTACCAATTTACTACAACGATCTAAACGGGCCCTTACACGGTGCCCACACGCGACGCTCTAGCTGAGAAGCAATTTAAATTTTCAACTACGCTACGCTGAAAGTGTGTTATGAAAATTCAATGTCGGCGGACTCACCTCGCCGGTACACAGTATGGGCTAGATTCACCATGAAATCTTGTTTATTGTGGAAGGATTTTTTGAGTATTTCTCCGTGGGGAAAAATCGGATTGAGAAAGGATTTGATATTCGATAAATGATATTTGGTTTTGGATGTTAGAGTAAATACTGTTTATGAAATGCAATGATTTATTTATTTGAACCGGTAAAATGTTATACATTATTTAGATTCCGTTAATATTAACTTTACCACCAGTTCGGAAAGTTTTCACCAGAGAAGAACGGGCAAGAAACTCTGGTGTTGCTCTTTTCAAAACCAGTTTAAGGTATAAACTACAGTCCATGATAGAGAGAAGAAAAATAAATAATAGGTTTAAGAGCTGTGTTCACGACAATGATGATATCTGCCTGTGGCCCCTAATTATTCGGATTTTGTTTGCCAAAGTATTGTTATAATAATTGCTATTGATTTATTGGGATAACCTACAAAAAGTTCTTGATCAACACCTCTTCCCCACAAACAAGATCCTTGGATTTGTCTTCCAACTCCCGGCCAATAAGCTATGATTTCTTTGTGGGTTACTACTGGCTATGGTTAGAATAGTTTTAATCCCACGGGGCTCAGTTTTATCCATAGAAATAAGTGAAGTGTGGTGCTCTCATTATCTAGGGACGAACACGCGCTAACATTATTGCCTTTATTCTGTTTTGTAACTGTTTGCATTCTTTCTACCTACATGCGCATGCGTATGGGACACTTGTATAAGATTTTGTATGGTCAAAAGCAAGGTTACTGGCGGTAGGCCTCTCATATGTGAGAGTCCGCCTGGGTAGGCCTACCACCGCAATGTGTATTTCTGCCGCCAAGTAAACAGTGTTTAGTCACTGTCGTGTTCCGGTTTGAAGGACATTGTAGCCAGTGTAACTACTGGACATAATGAGACTTAACATCTCACGTCTCAGGATGGCGAGCGCAGTAGGAATACCAAACAATATTTTTTATTTCAAGGTGTTGAATGGTGTTTCTACTGTTTATGTTTAAAATCGCTTACCATCAGGCGTACAGTAAGCTCGTCTCGTGATTCACAGCAATAAAAAAAAAATAGCGGTAGGCAAGACACACACCGGTGTCGAACAGGCCGGCATAATTGAGTTGACTGGAAATCTTCTCACGTCAATCGACACTGTATGGACGTCTCTTCACTTACCATCGGGTGCCGTGCAGGTCACTTAGCCTACCCGTATCATAAATTTACCCTTACAGGATTCATGGTTTAATACCATGCAAAGTTTCGCATTCGAGTACCAACTATATACGGCATCCTACCATTTTCATTGTCTCAAACTAGGAATCGAACCTCGTGTACAAATCGCCAAAACACCCGCCGTTTATTAAAAGTCAAACTTCACACAACTTTAATAAGGCATTGAGTCCCCTATTGAGTTTACTAATTAAATTTGCATACTTGTATCCTACTTGTAGCCAATTTACACTTTAACAGAACGTTATAAGGTTCATTTTACACTGTTCGCATGGTCATACGGGTCCGCGGTGTGGGTCCCATCTTAATGTAAGATAATTAAACTTTAGCGTAATTTGCGTTTCCGTGCGTGATGGCTTTGTTAATTAATGCGTTTGTTTGTTGAAAGGAGTTTCTGTTATAAATTTTTACTAGCTCTTACTCGCGGCCTCGTCCGATTTTTTTCGAGGTATAAAGTATATAACCTTCCCAGGGTCTTAAACTATCTCCATACCAAATTTCATAAATATCTGTTAAGTATATTTTGAGAAAATCGATAACATACATACAGACACTTTTTTTCGGGCTGTGTTTTTATAATATGTAGAGATTAAAAATCGGGATAATTAATAGCATCTACACACAAGTAACAAAAAAAATTAACATAAAACAGAAACAAATTGTCTAAACAGTGAAATCGAAATGAAAATGGCTTTCGAATTTTTAGCGGTCTTTTATATTCTAATTTTCGTTGGACGTTTCATCGGTTATCAAAGTCTAACAATCGCGTAAATATAAAAAATCATAATCAGTCTTACTTATAAACTTGTTTTAGCGTTAAGAGGTGCTTAAGAATATGGTAGTACTCTATGTTTGATTGAATTTATTATTTTATATGCATACATAACATCATGCATTTTATCCCCGAAGGGGTATGCAGAAGGCACAACTAGGGCACCCACTTTTCGCCAAGTATGTTCCGTCCCATGATGTGATAGGGGGCGAGCCTATCGCCATATCGGGCACAAATTCCAGACTCCGGGCTGATACTGAGCAGAAAAACCCAAATATCACTTTACCCGACCCGGGATTCGAACCCAGGACCTCAGAGCGCTATTGTACCGGACGTGCAATACAACTACGCCATCGAGGCAGTCAATATAATTTTATATGCAATAGAAAATAATATGAAAAAGAAATTATTCTGTGAAATCAGCATCAAAATTGGTTAAAAAATAAAACAGTTATGATATTTGAAATATTGTTGTGAGCAAGAGTGGGGGCGAGGCGGAGATAACGTGCTGTCCTTTTCTCACTCACGCAGCGTTATGGTCGGCGGCACTAGGTGCCGTCACATTTTAATATTACTGTAATTTGACAGCTTCCCTTTCCACCAAATTTCAAAGCTTTATAACTTATTTATTATTGCGTGGATTTTAAAAACTCTTGTTCCGATTGATTTTTGATAAAAAACATTTTTTCAGGTTCAGGTTGTCAACTATCCCATTGCTTAAATAGCTGTCAAAAACATCACTGGTTTCCTAGTTTAAACCCTGTTAAGAGGCAAGATGGCGGATTTTGACTTACAGCTAGTAAATTCGTGTTTTAACTAAGCATATCTTTGCGAAATTTTTATAAGTAAGATTGTATGTATACAGTAAAATACCAAACTTTGCATACTAAACCTTAAACTAGATTGTGCAGTGCGGTCAGTGCCCAGTCGTATACTAAGACTGTTAGCTACCGAACTTCGTCTACGACTGGGGGCATACCACGGGTTTAAAGTAAACTCCTGCAATGGACGTTGTCCACTTTATATTGTTTAAGGATTGGTGTTAAATAACTTTAGACAATTTTTTATTTATGTTGGTAATGAGTATATGCGAAATTTGTTGGGATGTATAGATGTTAGAAGTAAATTTCGTTATCTCTGAAAGGGTTTAGATCAAATATATTACAAAGATAGACTATGTCGTTGATTAACAGAGGCTACTCTTTAAATCTGTTAAGTAAAAAGTGTTTCTTTTACGTCAAAAAATTTTCTAGCTGGTAAAGTCGCGAACAATATCTAGTAATTTCGAATTCTATTATAACCCTATCTTTTGCTCGCGGCTTCGCACGCGTTAAGGAGTTTTCCGGCATAAAAGTCCCGCTATATATTTTCCCGGGATAGATATTAGCCTATAACCTTCCCAGGGTCTTAAACTATCTCCATACCAAATTTTATAAAAATCCTTCCAGTAGATTTTGAGAAAATCGTTAACATATAGATAGACAGAAAAGGGACTATCGGTTCAGCATGATTCAAGCATACGCCATTTTGATTAATTCTAAAAGATTGTGTAAAATCCACTTGGAGATAATTTATCATATCTGCTGTTTAATCTGAGGCCGGCCGGATGCTGGCATCTGGCGCGCGATCGGGCGTAGACGGTTCTTTTTTATTAATCCCGGGTAAAGTTGAGTTCTAACCGGGTGGTAATAGGGATGCGAATCGCATCCTCCGTAAAAAGCGATAAGGTTTTAATTTATTTTTTTGTAGCTAATTTTGGATTATTTATTGTAGTTGGCTACTTTTTTTAAATACATTATTTAAAATCTAACGGAAAAAGAATTTTCAAAATCTATGCAATAATAAATTAGTTACAAAGCTTTGACATTTCCTGAAATAGCTGTTAAATATGAGTAATAGCAAACAGTGACGTCACCGATCATAATGCTGCGTGCGTGGGAAAGAGATAGCGCGATAACACCACTACGCCCCTACTTTTGCTCACAACAATATTTCGAATATTAATAATGACTTTATTTTGATACCAATTTTTAAGCTCATATCACAGAAGAATTAATTTTTCGGTATAATCGAATTGTTACATAATATAAAATTATGTAGAAAATCAAACGTAGGGAAATACACAGGGTAATACTGCACATAACAATTATTTTTAGTATATACGATATATTGAAACATTTAGAATTCAGATACAGCCTAGTGTGGCCATCGCCGTTGAAGCGAATTATGTCTAGCTATAATTTGGATAAATAAATAATATAAGTAACAAAAATAACAAAACTTTAATTTCACACGAATCTCGCGCCAAAACACACAAAACTTTATTTTAAAACATAAGCTCCATTCCGCCCCAAATTCGCCCCGTCTGAAACAGCCGTTAATCGATACCCGGGTATCTTACATCCGGCTGTCAATCGACCGATAATACCCCCTTTGAGTTGGACGGCGGCCGGGATATCCACACCTTATCCGGGCCGATTTATCTAGACGGGGGATTAGATAAATATTGATTACTGTATACCCTTTATAAGTGTTTTTGATGTGAAAGTTATTAATGAGTGGACCGGTGGCGCAGTGGTGCGGTGTGATTGCCGTGTTGAGGTGTCGGGTTCGATATTAATGATGCATTGCCCACCGTTGCACTCTATTGGCTGTTCAAGTATTACGTAACGCAATTTGGGGGGACAGGAGGAGTCTTGTAAAACGTTACGGCGCGTTACATTTGGGTCAAAAATCTTCAAAAATTGCATTACGTAATACTTGAACGGCCTCCTACTACTGAGAGGGTTAAGGCGTTAGTCCACCACGATGGCCTAGTGCGGATTGATAGACTTCACACACCATTGATATTCTTATGGCAACTCTTAGGTGTGCAGATTTCGTCATGTTGTTTTTCTTCACCGTTAAAGCAAGCGATAATTCACAAAGAACACACACATTTATTTTAGAATCGTCAGAGGTGTGTGCGTTGGGTCTTGAAACTGTGGATATTCGTCTTGGCAGTCGTTTTCATTCCCAGCTAAGCTATCGCCGCTATGCGCGGGTAAAATGATGTTCACATTTGTCTCTTAATTATTATAATGCATGATAATAACAATGTCCTTCGAATACAAAATTTGTACACAATGTTGTTTTGAACAGATCGACATTGCGTTTAAAATAGACCTGTTTTGAATCCAACGCATAGAGATACAACAGAGTCGTTCAGTATATCGCCCGTGTCTCACATGAGTCAGTAGAGTGGTGTAATGTCGCAGTTATCGTGAGTCACCGGCGATCCGCGAACATTGTGCGCAAGATTGATTGTATGTCGTGTTGTATTTGTGTTTGGATCTCCTTATTAGTGTTTAAATAGATTGGATAATCTTAACTAATATTTGTATAGAGCTGATGAGTTTGTTTGTTTAATCGCGCTATATTCAGGAAGTAATAAACTAATTTTGATATATTTTCCAATAATAGGTAGTAAAATATACCCTGAATGCTACAGGCTACTTTTAATTCCGGAAAAACTTATTCACGCGGTCGGAGCCGCAGGCAAAAGCTAGTGATATATAGCTTTTGTATAGCGGCATCGTATCCGAGCTGTAATTGAGAGCTTCCAGGTTCGAAGCCCGTGTCAGGCAACACCTAATTTTTCATATGTTATCACGTCAAATGTCGCTTAATTAACGCAGTATTTAACGCCATATTTATCGTCAAATTTATAGCCAAAGAGTTCAGTGACCATAGTCCAAACATTTGAGAGCAAGTTACGGTGTCACGATGACTAGTTACGTCTCTGCCGGTGCTCCTAGCACACGGCGCATTAATGTTACCAACTGAACGATATTCGCCGCGTGACTTGCGATCAAATCGCGCGGTAAACGTACCATTTTGTGAATGACGTGGCGGTTTTGTATGTTATTTGGTTTGGAATTGGATGACAGCTTGGACATATATTTTGTAACTGACTGGTTAAGGACTGTAAAAGTAAACTATACGTATAATAAAACAACAAAACATGTTGTGTCAGTACGTTGAAAAGAATAAATGTATAGATTATTCACAAATAACGTACACAAAATTTTGGAAAAGTCAGTTTCGTACCCTAAGGTTTGAACCTGCGGACAGTCCGTTCCACTACTGACAAGGCTATCGTGCTAATGAATTTGATTCTAAATAATACCGGAAAGCGATATTAACGCGAGCGTAACCGCGGGAATAACCTAGCCTACATATAAATCAAATCACACAAGATATCCATTCCCGAATTGGTCTCTCAGCACTCTCGTATGTTTCAAAAGATTTCGCGTGGATCGCTTTTTCAACCCGCATCGCGGATTACTGTGATTGTTAAGCGCCCTTAGGGGCGAATAAGAACTAAGAGGGGACAAGGGAGGGTGGGCTACCATCGAACATCTATACATAATGGTCGAACACTTTCCCAAATTATGCGTGATTTTTTATAACATATTTCCGTCGTATTAGCACAGGAAAGGTTGTTTGGGTTGATTAATGGATGATCTCTCGCGGGTCATTGTATTTTTGACGTTATTAATACGGTTCGAATCTTAGTGCTGGATTTACTTATAAAGATTAACACCCGTTTTCATGAACGTTATTTATCTAAGAGACCGGAGCATTGCTGTGGTAGCAAGTCTGTTTCTCAGTGCTGACGGCATGGCAGCCTTCGCAGTGCGTAGACGTAGGGCCGTTGTGATTGGCTAATATTGAGATACAACTTGAATCTAGTTGGCTGTCAGATAAACAAAGTTGAGAAACAGACTTGTTATCACAGAAATGCTCCGTCCTTAGATAAATATCGTCTATGAATAAGGGGATAAATGTTTGTGTTTTATGGATATATTATCTGAAAATATTACTTGAGGTTTGAGCTCTGTTTGCGTCTCTGCCTTCACCCAAAAATATAATGCGTAATGCGTGGATTATTTAGATTAAATCTAAACTCAAACGATAAAAACTTAAAAGATAAAAATAAGTAACAACATTATTTTTCCCTTGTACAGTCAGCAACAAAAGTATCCGAACAAATACAAAACTTCAAATCTATACGCGTTAATGTTATTTTTTATGTGTAAAAAAATATTTTTTTTATAATTAAAATATGGTGATATGTATATCTTATTTTATTGTTGTGATTTTTTTTGGTAAGAACATAAGTGTATAGAAAATTTGTAGTTTTAAATTCGTTCAGCCACTTATGTGTGTGACTGTACACACGATTGGGCCTTTCCTATTGACTCCAATTTATTCCCATTATTCGGATATCGGCTTTTTTCCAATATTAATTGACGTCATGTTTAAGCCAACCTGACGTTTAGAAGATAAAGACGTCTATCTCTTTGTCTTTAAGAATTAATCTCCAACGTAGACTGTTAAATTAATATTTTTGGGAAGAGTGATGTTGGATTATTCTGTTCAGTATCAACACGAAGGCTTGAACTGAATTATACCTAGTATATGCGCATTTTTTTTTCATTCCAAATGATTTGCAATGGTTACATATATTTACAAATTATTATTATAATATAGCAAATAGTTGTGTTTGTGCATGTAA
>NC_051116.1:8339861-8417293 GCF_014839805.1 Manduca sexta | reverse complement strand
ACCGGCATAATTGTGTCGACTGGCAAGAGATAATCACATCTCGCCAGTCGATACTCTATCTAGACGCTACCTTTACACGTTACTTATTATATGATATTAAAATTACGTCCCAAATATACTCTTTGCACGCGCCATATTCGCATTAAACTACTAAATGTTCAAAAGTCACAAAAGAACAATAGATATTTTTGGTGAAAATTTTCCTTAATCATGGATGATTTTGGCACAATGTTAGCGGCGTCGGGTGTAGATTCATTAATTAACGTAATGTTGAAATGACTCTGTATAAACGTTTAATTAAGGAATTAAAACACCCTGTAATACAAAACCTTAGTATCACAAATTCAAACAGTCACACATCCGAAACAACACGCTGCCAAAAATACTAACGGGATACTCATTAAAACATTCTCAAGCACGTGTCATATCGAAGTGCGGAACGGCTTCGTTGGCGGGACGCGAGAGGGAGCCGAGGGAACGTGAGGGGGAAGGGGGGAGTGCTTAACCCGCCGCGCCGTGATGCGTGACCGTTCGACGTTTAATTATAGTGGAGAGATAAATGGCGCCCAACGTGGTGTCTCGCTGTTTCATAGCGGAATGAGTGAGCGGATAATTATGGTCTTTTGGACTGTTTAGATGTACATGAGAGATATTGGACTATATTAAGTTGGTGTTATATATATTTATTGTAATAATAATATCAGCTCTGTATTATACACTGTCCCACTGTTGGGCACGGGCCTCCTCTACTACTGAGAGGAATTAAGCCTTAGTCAACCACGCTGGCCTAGTGCGGATTGGTAGACTTTACGAGATATGCAGGTTTCCTCACGATGTTTTCCTACACCGTTAAAGCAAGCGATAATTACAAAGAATACACACATATTTTTTTAGAAAAGTCAGAGGTGTGTGTGTGCCCTTGGATTTGAACCTGTGGACATTCGTCTCGGCAGTCCGTTCCACAAACCAACAGGCTATCGCCGCTATCGATTTTCTATATAAGCATTTTCTATATGAATCTCAAGCTCAAACTTTTCTTTATTCAAATAGTTTGTCACTAGAGCAATAAAAGCTAATAGTATGTATTTGTTGTCAATGGCTGCGACGTATTTCAAATAAAATAGACATTTATGTCACATAAAAAGTTAATAAATATTTTCGAGACTTTCCCGTCCTCACACCCACCACTACAACTCCTGTAAGCCAGGATCAGCACTCGCACGCATTATGACACCGAGCAGTGAAGCTCGGCGAGTCTCAGGGAACACTAATATGTCATTATCCCGCAACGAAATCAATTAAATAAAAAGATACGGAGGAGATGGAAAGATATTAAATATGTCGGGTATAAATGTTTGACATCGGCAGCCATTCCTAAGTAATGTCGTGCGGGACATAAATCTCTACTTCATAAGCATTACCCGTGTTGTAGTTCCTCTATATTGAAATATCGGAGCTTTGTTTTCATTTTAATTAATGTGTTTCTTTCTTGTTTTTAATATTGAACATATTCATATGAATTTCTGTCTCTGTTTCAGGTAAGTTCGTGTATTTGATGACAAAATTCTGCAAAGTAGTAATGTATATTGCGTTTTTTAATTATGCTATATTGAAGTCTTGATTCAGCCATTCTATAGATGTAATATTTTCCATTTCGCCGAAAACTTATCAAGTCGAATAATTAAAAGCAGTATGCTTCGATTATCAACAAAAAATATCGAAATTCATACGGTGGTCAAAATAGTATCTGAAAAGAAAATAGAGGCACAAATTGAACATTATACTTACGCTTCGACGAGCTTATTATCATCCAAGGATTTGACATGGAATCATATCGTCAAATCGAGCATAAATCATAATTCCGAGTAACTAACACGCCTTCATAGATCTCTAATTTCGGACATAGAAATAGTCGAAGCAAATACCTCGCACGTAAAATGCAACTGCCATTGAGTTTTCATTCTATACAACAAAATAACCAATAACTGTTTCAATTTGCGTGGAATATTGTTCGCGTAAAACAAATGCGCACATGACGAGGCAATCCGCGTAAAACGAGGCGCGTCCGCTGAGCCCGCGCCTGCTGCATTACATAGACAACGCGCTCTAAATGCTCGTTCACACTATAATGGAATAAAAGTTTTTTTTTTTTTTTTTTTGCGTTATACACAATTGGGTAGGTCTACTTTTGATTAATTAAATATGTACTGCTATACGACTGTCTCGGTGGCGTAGTTGGATTTGCGCGGTCAGACACCGCTTAGAGGTGCCAGGTTCAAATCCCGCGATGAAAAAAATGATAATAGGTTTTTCTGCTAATATCACATCATGAAACGGAACGCAAAGCCGAAAAGTGGGTGTTCATGTTGCCTACCTCTTGCCTACCTCTTCGGGAATTAATGCGTAAGGTGTGTTTTTTGTTTGTATTATTAACGTAGAGTATTTTTACTGTATTTTCATTGGGCTTCATTTCAGTTGATATGGGAATACATAAGGCCCCATAGCCCTGGTAGGATAAATATGTTTTGACTATCTAAGGGTTGGTAGAATAAACGAGCTTTAAAAATATATTATTAAAAATAAGTACATATTTACTTGAATAACATACAGAATCCTGACTACGAAATATTTAATGAAAACTGACAACATAATCCAGTATGATTTTAACAATTTCTCACGAAGTCTGCAGTCGCTGAACACTCTGAAGGAGGCGCCAATCATTATCTGCGACTAGACAAGCCACAAATCCTCGCCAAAGAACACCGATTCCTGCCTAGTTAAAATGTAGGTAGATATTGTAACTTTGACTTTACGGATGAACAACACCTCAGTCCCCCCCGTGACCATGAAGGCTGCAAAGTCTTCGAAACGTCGGGAGTAAACTAAAATATAAAACCGCAATAGAATCCGAAAAGTAGTTTAATTTCAATGTCTAAAGATGCGTAAATATAAGAAATCCTTACACGATCTTATGCAACTAACTCGCCTCCTACATCGAGGAACTTACCAATTTACTACAACGATCTAAACGGGCCCTTACACGGTGCCCACACGCGACGCTCTAGCTGAGAAGCAATTTAAATTTTCAACTACGCTACGCTGAAAGTGTGTTATGAAAATTCAATGTCGGCGGACTCACCTCGCCGGTACACAGTATGGGCTAGATTCACCATGAAATCTTGTTTATTGTGGAAGGATTTTTTGAGTATTTCTCCGTGGGGAAAAATCGGATTGAGAAAGGATTTGATATTCGATAAATGATATTTGGTTTTGGATGTTAGAGTAAATACTGTTTATGAAATGCAATGATTTATTTATTTGAACCGGTAAAATGTTATACATTATTTAGATTCCGTTAATATTAACTTTACCACCAGTTCGGAAAGTTTTCACCAGAGAAGAACGGGCAAGAAACTCTGGTGTTGCTCTTTTCAAAACCAGTTTAAGGTATAAACTACAGTCCATGATAGAGAGAAGAAAATAAATAATAGGTTTAAGAGCTGTGTTCACGACAATGATGATATCTGCCTGTGGCCCCTAATTATTCGGATTTTGTTTGCCAAAGTATTGTTATAATAATTGCTATTGATTTATTGGGATAACCTACAAAAAGTTCTTGATCAACACCTCTTCCCCACAAACAAGATCCTTGGATTTGTCTTCCAACTCCCGGCCAATAAGCTATGATTTCTTTGTGGGTTACTACTGGCTATGGTTAGAATAGTTTTAATCCCACGGGGCTCAGTTTTATCCATAGAAATAAGTGAAGTGTGGTGCTCTCATTATCTAGGGACGAACACGCGCTAACATTATTGCCTTTATTCTGTTTTGTAACTGTTTGCATTCTTTCTACCTACATGCGCATGCGTATGGGACACTTGTATAAGATTTTGTATGGTCAAAAGCAAGGTTACTGGCGGTAGGCCTCTCATATGTGAGAGTCCGCCTGGGTAGGTACCACCGCAATGTGTATTTCTACCGCCAGAGTAAAACGGTGTTTAGTCACTGTCGTGTTCCGGTTTGAAGGACATTGTAGCCAGTGTAACTACTGGACATAATGAGACTTAACAACTCACGTCTCAGGATGGCGAGCGCAGTGGAATACCCAAACATATTTTTATTTCAAGGTGTTGAATGGTGTTTCTACTGTTTATGTTTAAAATCGCTTACCATCAGGCGTACAGTAAGCTCGTCTCGTGATTCACAGCAATAAAAAAAAAATAGCGGTAGGCAAGACACACACCGGTGTCGAACAGGCCGGCATAATTGAGTTGACTGGAAATCTTCTCACGTCAATCGACACTGTATGGACGTCTCTTCACTTACCATCGGGTGCCGTGCAGGTCACTTAGCCTACCCGTATCATAAATTTACCCTTACAGGATTCATGGTTTAATACCATGCAAAGTTTCGCATTCGAGTACCAACTATATACGGCATCCTACCATTTTCATTGTCTCAAACTAGGAATCGAACCTCGTGTACAAATCGCCAAAACACCCGCCGTTTATTAAAAGTCAAACTTCACACAACTTTAATAAGGCATTGAGTCCCCTATTGAGTTTACTAATTAAATTTGCATACTTGTATCCTACTTGTAGCCAATTTACACTTTAACAGAACGTTATAAGGTTCATTTTACACTGTTCGCATGGTCATACGGGTCCGCGGTGTGGGTCCCATCTTAATGTAAGATAATTAAACTTTAGCGTAATTTGCGTTTCCGTGCGTGATGGCTTTGTTAATTAATGCGTTTGTTTGTTGAAAGGAGTTTCTGTTATAAATTTTTACTAGCTCTTACTCGCGGCCTCGTCCGATTTTTTTCGAGGTATAAAGTATATAACCTTCCCAGGGTCTTAAACTATCTCCATACCAAATTTCATAAATATCTGTTAAGTATATTTTGAGAAAATCGATAACATACATACAGACACTTTTTCGGAGCTGTGTTTTATAATATGTAGAGATTAAAAATCGGGATAATTAATAGCATCTACACACAAGTAACAAAAAAATTAACATAAAACAGAAACAAATTGTCTAAACAGTGAAATCGAAATGAAAATGGCTTTCGAATTTTTAGCGGTCTTTTATATTCTAATTTTCGTTGGACGTTTCATCGGTTATCAAAGTCTAACAATCGCGTAAATATAAAAAATCATAATCAGTCTTACTTATAAACTTGTTTTAGCGTTAAGAGGTGCTTAAGAATATGGTAGTACTCTATGTTTGATTGAATTTATTATTTTATATGCATACATAACATCATGCATTTTATCCCCCGAAGGGGGTATGCAGAGGCGCAACTAGGGCACCCACTTTTCGCCAAGTATGTTCCGTCCCATGATGTGATAGGGGGCGAGCCTATCGCCATATCGGGCACAAATTCCAGACTCCGGGCTGATACTGAGCAGAAAAACCCAAATATCACTTTACCCGACCCGGGATTCGAACCCAGGACCTCAGAGCGCTATTGTACCGGACGTGCAATACAACTACGCCATCGAGGCAGTCAATATAATTTTATATGCAATAGAAAATAATATGAAAAAGAAATTATTCTGTGAAATCAGCATCAAAATTGGTTAAAAATAAAACAGTTATGATATTTGAAATATTGTTGTGAGCAAGAGTGGGGGCGAGGCGGAGATAACGTGCTGTCCTTTTCTCACTCACGCAGCGTTATGGTCGGCGGCACTAGGTGCCGTCACATTTCAATATTACTGTAATTTGACAGCTTCCCTTTCCACCAAATTTCAAAGCTTTATAACTTATTTATTATTGCGTGGATTTTAAAAACTCTTGTTCCGATTGATTTTTGATAAAAAACATTTTTTCAGGTTCAGGTTGTCAACTATCCCATTGCTTAAATAGCTGTCAAAAACATCACTGGTTTCCTAGTTTAAACCTTATTAAGAGGCAAGATGGCGGATTTTGACTTACAGCTAGTAAATTCGTGTTTTAACTAAGCATATCTTTGCGAAATTTTTATAAGTAAGATTGTATGTATACAGTAAAATACCAAACTTTGCATACTAAA
Organism: Manduca sexta; assembly: GCF_014839805.1. Lineage (NCBI taxonomy): Eukaryota > Metazoa > Arthropoda > Insecta > Lepidoptera > Sphingidae > Manduca > Manduca sexta. Next base: position 8,411,253 of record NC_051116.1, on the reverse strand, counting down.
CCTTAAACTAGATTGTGCAGTGCGGTCAGTGCCCAGTCGTATACTAAGACTGTTAGCTACCGAACTTCGTCTACGACTGGGGCATACCACGGGTTTAAAGTAAACTCCTGCAATGGACGTTGTCCACTTTATATTGTTTAAGGATTGGTGTTAAATAACTTTAGACAATTTTTTATTTATGTTGGTAATAGTATATACGAAATTTGTTAGGATGTATAGATGTTAGAAGTAAATTTCGTTATCTCTGAAAGGGTTTAGATCAAATATATTACGAAAGATAGACTATGTCCTTGATTAACAGAGGCTACTCTTTAAATCTGTTAAGTAAAAAGTGTTTCTTTTACGTCAAAAAATTTTCTAGCTGGTAAAGTCGCGAACAATATCTAGTAATTTCGAATTCTATTATAACCCTATCTTTTGCTCGCGGCTTCGCACGCGTGAAGGAGTTTTCCGGCATAAAAGTCCCGCTTTATATTTTCCCGGGATAGATATTAGCCTATAACCTTCCCAGGGTCTTAAACTATCTCCATACCAAATTTTATAAAAATCCTTCCAGTAGGTTTTGAGAAAATCGTTAACATATAGATAGACAGAAAAGGGACTATCGGTCCAGCATGATTCAAGCATACGCCATTTTGATTAATTTTAAAAAAGATTGTGTAAAAATCCACTTGGAGATAATTTATCATATCTGCTGTTTAATCTGAGGCCGGCCGGATGCTGGCATCTGGCGCGCGAGCGGGCGTAGACAGTTCTTTTTAATTAATCCCGGGTAAAGTTGAGTTCTAACCGGGTGGTAATAGGGATGCGAATCGCATCCTCTGTAAAGCGATAAGGTTTTGATTTATTTTTTTTTGTAGCTAATTTTGGATTATTTATTGTAGTTGACTACTTTTTTTAAATACATTATTTAAAATCTAACGGAAAAAGAATTTTCAATATCTATGCAATAATAAATTAGTTACAAAGCTTTGACATTTGCTGAAATAGCTGTCAAATATGAGTAATAGCAAACAGTGACGTCACCGATCATAATGCTGCGTGCGTGGGAAAGAGATAGCGCGATAACACCACTACGCCCCTACTTTTGCTCACAACAATATTTCGAATATTAATAATGACTTTATTTTGATACCAATTTTTAAGCTCATATCACAGAAGAATTAATTTTTCGTATAATCAATTGTTACATAATATAAAATTATGTAGAAAATCAAACGTAGGGAAATACACAGGGTAATACTGCACATAACAATTATTTTTAGTATATACGATATATTGAAACATTTAGAATTCAGATACAGCCTAGTGTGGCCATCGCCGTTGAAGCGAATTATGTCTAGCTATAATTTGGATAAATAAATAATATAAGTAACAAAAATAACAAAACTTTAATTTCACACGAATCTCGCGCCAAAAACACACAAAACTTTATTTTAAAACATAAGCTCCATTCCGCCCCAAATTCGCCCCGTCTGAAACAGCCGTTAATCGATACCCGGGTATCTTACATCCGGCTGTCAATCGACCGATAATACCCCCCCTTTGATTGGACAGCGGCTGGGATATCCACACCTTATCCGGGCCGATTTATCTAGACGGGGGATTAGATAAATATTGATTACTGTATACCCTTTATAAGTGTTTTTGATGTGAAAGTTATTAATGAGTGGACCGGTGGCGTAGTAAACGTGATTACGTTGAGGTGTCGGGTTCGATATTAATTGCACTAAACATAAATTACAAGTAGTAACGCAATTATACCTAATTCTAATAAAACGTCAGGCGCGTTACATTTGGGTCAAAAATCTTCAAAGTACTTGCATTACGTACTTGAACGGCCTCCTACTACTGAGGGTTAAGGCCTTAGTCTACCACGATGGCCTAGGCCGGATTGATAGACTTCACACACCATCGAAATTCTTGTGGGAACTCTTAGGTGTGCAGGTATGGTTACGATGTTTCACTTCACCGTTAAAGAAAGCCATAATTCACAAAGAATACTCACACATTTATTTTAGAATCGTCAGAGGTGTGTGCGTTGGGTCTTTGAAACTGCGGATATTCGTCTTGGCAGTCCGTTTCATTCCCAACTAAGCTATCGCCGCTATGCGCGGGTAAAATGATGTTCACATTTGTCTCTTAATTATTATAATGCATGATAATCACAATGTTCTTCAAATATGAAACTTGTACACAATGTTGTTTTGAACAGATCGACATTGCGTTTAAAATAGACCTGTTTTGAATCCAACGCATAGAGATACAACAGAGTCGTTCAGTATATCGCCCGTGTCTCACATGAGTCAGTGGACTGGTGTAATGTCGCAGTTATCGTGAGTCACCGGCGATCCGCGAACATTGTGCGCAAGATTGATTGTATGTCGTGTTGTATTTGTGTTTGGATCTCTTTATTAGTGTTTAAATAGATTGGATAATCTTAACTAATATTTGTATAGAGCTGATGAGTTTGTTTGTTTAATCGCGCTATATTCAGGAAGTAATAAACCAATTTTGGTATATTTTCCAATAATAGGTAGTAAAATATACCCTGAATGCTACAGGCTACTTTTAATTCCGGAAAAACTTATTCACGCGGTCGGAGCCGCAGGCAAAAGCTAGTGATATATAGCTTTTGTATAGCGGCATCGTATCCGAGCTGTGATTGAGAGCTTCTAGGTTCGAAGCCCGTGTCAGGCAACACCTAATTTTTCCATATGTTATCACGTCAAATGTCGCTTAATTAACGCAGTATTTAACGCCATATTTATCGTCAAATTTATCGCCAAAGAGTTCATTGACCTTAGCCCGAGCATTTGAGAGCAAGTTACGGTGTCACGATGACTAGTTACGTCTCTGCCGGTGCTCCTAGCACACGGCGCATTAATGTTACCAACTGAACGATATTCGCCGCGTGACTTGCGATCAAATCGCGCGGTAAACGTACCATTTTGTGAATGACGTGGCGGTTTTGTATGTTATTTGGTTTGGAATTGGATGACAGCTTGGACATATATTTTGTAACTGACTGGTTAAGGACTGTAAGAGTAAACTATACGTATAATAAAACAACAAAACATGTTGTGTCAGTACGTTGAAAAGAATAAATGTATAGATTATTCACAAATAACGTACACAAAATTTTGGAAAAGTCAGTTTCGTACCCTTAGGTTTGAACCTGCGGACAGTCCGTTCTACTACTGACAAGGCTATCGTGCTAATGAATTTGATTCTAAATAATACCGGAAAGCGATATTAACGCGAGCGTAACCGCGGGAATAACCTAGCCTACATATAAATGAAATCACACAAGATATCCATTCCCGAATTGGTCTCTCAGCACTCTCGTATGTTTCAAAAGATTTCGCGTGGATCGCTTTTTTCAACCCGCATCGCGGATTACTGTGATTGTTAAGCGCCCTTAGGGGGCGAATAAGGGGCTAAGACGGGACAAGGGGAGGGGTGGGCTACCATCGAACATCTATACATAATGGCCGAACACTTTCCCAAATTATGCGTGATTTTTTATAACATATTTCCGTCGTATTAGCACAGGAAAGGTTGTTTGGGTTGATTAATGGATGATCTCTCGCGGGTCATTGTATTTTTGACGTTATTAATACGGTTCGAATCTTAGTGCTGGATTTACTTATAAAGATTAACACCCGTTTTCATGAACGTTATTTATCTAAGGACGGAGCATTGCTGTGGTAGCAAGTCTGTTTCTCAGTGCTGACGGCATGGCAGCCTTCGCAGTGCGTAGACGTAGGGCCGTTGTGACTGGCTAATATTGAGATACAACTTTAATCTAGTTGGCTGTCAGATAAACAAAGTTGAGAAACAGACTTGTTATCACAGAAATGCTCCGTCCTTAGATAAATATCGTCTATGAATAAGGGGATAAATATTTGTGTTTATGGATGTATTATCTGAAAATATAACTTCAGGTATGAGTTCTGTTTGCATCTCTGCCTTCGCCCAAAGATATAATGCGTAATGCGTGTATTATTTAGATTAAATCTAAACTCAAACGATAAAAACTCAAAAGATAAAAATAAGTAACAAGATTATTTTTCGATTTATACAGGCAGCAACAAAAGTATCTGAACAAATAAAAAACTTCAAATCTATACGCGTTAATGTTAATTGTTTTTTTTTGTGTAAAAAAATATTTTTTTTATAATTAAAATATGGTGATATGTTATGTATATCTTATTCTATTGTCGTGATGTTTTTTGGTAAGAACATAAGTGTATAGACGATTTGAAGTTTTGAGTTCGTTCAGCCAATTTTGTGCGTGACTATACCCACAACTGGACCGTTCCTAATGACTCCAATTTATTCCCATTATTCGGATATCGGCTTTTTCCAATATTAATTGACGTCACGTTTAAGCCAACCTGACGTTTAGAAGATAAAGACGTCTATCTCTTTGTCTTTAAGATTTAATCTCCAACGTAGACTGTTAAATTAATATTTTTGTGAGGAGTGATGTTGGATTATTCTGTTCAGTATCAACACGAAGGCTTGAACTGAATTATACCTAGTATATGCGCATTTTTTTTTCATTCCAAATGATTGGCAATGGTTACATATATTTCCAAATTATTATTATAATATCGCAAATAGTTGTGTTTGTGCATGTAATAAAATCTATCATATATCTAATCTAAAGTAACTTCGACTCTTCGGTTGACCAACACCCCAGTCCGCCGCGTGACCACAAAAGCAGCAGTCTTCGTGAAAACAGAGATAAGATCCGCCAAATAGTTTTATTTTTAACCGACTTCGAAAAAAGGAGGAGGTTATTTCGAAGTTAATGTTTTTTTTTTGTATGAGCGTTACGTCAGATATCGACCATTTATGAATAGACTTGAAATTTTTTTTTCTTCGCAAGAATATATCATCACATATAATCTTCTCCGGCGACGATCTGATTGCTGACTTTGTACGCTGGCAGCGTTTTGTTTTTGTATATTTATTAAAGTACTAGCTTTTGCCCGCGGCTCCGCCCGCGTTATAAAGTTTTTCAGGCTAAAGTTTTCCGTTATAAAAGTAGTAGTTTCCCGGGAGCCTATGTTCTTCCCAGGGTCTCAAACTGTTCCATACCAAATTTCATCTTTACCCCTAAGTGTTAAGGGTTGTCCACCCTTAACATTTTTTTTATAAAAAATAGGGGTTGGTGATAGAAGGGTATAAATTTAGGGTTGAATGTATTTTTTAATGCGACATAATAAAAAAAATAAAAATTTGTATAGAATTATAAAAACAATGTGAAGGGTGGACAACCCTTAAAACTTAGGGGTATGAAAAATAGATGTTAGCCGATTCTCAGACCTACTGAATATGCATGCAAAATTTGGTTAAAATCGGTAAAGCCGTTTCGGAGGAGTACGGAGACAAACATTGTGACACGAGAATTTTATATATTAGATTTACCTAGCTTAACTAGCAATTTTAATTAGGCAACGACTCCAAAATTTGTATCCAATATATACCTGTTATGTGTTTTTTTTTGTTGTTTTAAGTGGTTTTTGAAGGCGATTTAATTTTTATGTCTAACATTCGCATAAACATAAGAAATTATTCGTTCTAATTAAAATAAATAATAATAATCCGTCTCCTCAGACCGTTCTATTCCCAACTAAGCTATCGCATACTTTACTGTGGTACAATCACTTATTCCTTAGTTGTGCAAAGCTAATAATTTACCATCAATGTCCATTCTGAACAGCGACCCCAGCACTGTCTCAGTAAGTGCAAGCCGCAGCGGTTTGATTGATGCGTCGTTCTGTCTTCGTGGCTGGTTTCCGATGCGCCATCCTCGCTCTTATGGTTTTTGTTGACATTATCTACCGGAGTTTTGTTTGGTCATTTTTCATTGGGTAAATTGGATTCCTTATTCATGACTGACGGGGTTTGCCAGCGGTTTCGCTTACGTGGATCGTTCGAGATATTCACAAGAAGTTACCTAAATAATTTCTCAGGACCCAAGTTAAATTCATAATGAATGTAGCATTAAAACTTATATAACAGATGGACAAAGTGATATAGATGATTCGTGTGGTGATATTTAATTTGAGTGGTATGAATTGTTTGCATACAGTTGATGTATATTTAATAAGAATAATAACAGTATTCTATACTATACTGCTTAAATCACTTCTTTTACTGAGAGGGTTAAGACCTTAGTCTACCACGCGGGCCTAGGGCGAGTTCGCAAACTACATATAGAAGAACCCTACAAAATACTTCTGATGAATCTCTAAATATGTTCGTTTTCCTACGATATTATTTTTAATGTTTTACGTTTAAAATACTATGCTTTAGATATATTACTATAATATTTTCTTGTCTGTTTCAGGTAAGTGCGAGTTTATGGTAAAATAATGCAAAGGTGGTAAGATTAACCAATTTATAAATTTCTATTCATTATACTATCCCGCTGCTGGGCTCGGGCTTCCTCTACTACCAAGAGTGATTAGACTTTAGTCAACCACGCTAGTCTAGTGTAGATTGGTAGACTTCACACACCCTCGAAATTCTTATAGAGAACTTCTCAGATATGCAGGTTTCCTTACGATAGTAAGCCGGAACTAATCTGGTTTGCACGATTTGCGGCGAGTCGCATGCGTATGGAATTATTTAAAATATTGCTACTAGTGTAAACGAATCTGAAAGTTTAGCAAAATCGGGCCTTTAAAGTTAGTCACAATGTGGTTGGTGAAATAAATGCTAAGTGTTAAAGTATTTAGAATGTCATTATCCGATCGGCAAACTATGTCGAGTCATAAAAACATAATGCTAACCCAAAGGATTTCGGGCGGATACAAATTTGTATACCCGGGCTAGATCTCTGTTTAGGAATTGCCTAGATAACCCTCCGCTCGCAGGCTACCAAGAAACATTTAGGGTTGTTCGCACACGTCAGGGCCGAGTCCTTGGCGTGACTGGGCAGTGAAAAACACAAATCTCTATAAACGTTTACTACACTTATCATTATTTGTCATTCGACGCGATAGGAACCCCACTTCGTTTACCAGTGGCGAATGATGAATTTTTCCAAAAAGGAACCCGACACAACTTATAGGTACTAAAATTAAACTTAAAGTATAAATTAACATTTTGTAGCAGTGGGACAGGGGGAAGTCTTCAGAAAGAGAACTGGACACAACTTAGATACTAATATGCATGAATGCGGTCTGGAAACCGTTTTAATGATAATTAAATTTTACATAAATTACGAAAGGGAAGCCGATAGGAATCAGGTTATATGCACCCTTCGCCACTGCTATTTACTATCGCAATGAAGTCAATTTGACGTGCAGGTTTAAAAAAATCCTCTAATATGTCTGAATATTCATTGGTAACTTACTTATATAAATTAAGAAAGGGAAGCCGGTAGGAATTTTTATATGGATCCTTTGACAGTTATTTACTATCGCAACAGGTTCACTTTGTTGTGCCCCTAAAAATCCTCTAATACGACTGAATGTTCATTGATAACTTGCTCACTTACTAGGAGAACCTCTTCGTCCTCTGCCTTGTACTAAAAATCAAAACAACACGGCCCTTCCACTGCTCGAACACTCTACAGCAGACCTCCAATGCATTATCAAAACGTCTTATGATATCGTCCTTTGCAAATATTACTTCAGCGTGGGCGACGACCGACCCACGAAGGTGATATCGGAAAACTGTTAAAACTATTTGGGTCTTGCCCACTTACGCAAAAGTTAGTGTTAGAATTTGCTGCTGTCGAGACCTATTTAGGTTTTGACAATAGCAAATTATATTACCTAAGTTTATAATGCCTAATTATTATCTGCGAAAATAGACTCTATGTTCGTGATTTGAATTTGTTGTAAAGCTATAGTGGGTTTAAAAGATACAAGCCATGATACGTCTTCTTGAAACATTAGTTCATAAGTCCATAAGCGGATTTCTGCCGGCTTCCCTTTCGTATCTTATGTAAAATTTAATTATTATTGCACTTTTGGCAATTCAAGTACGTAAAGCCGTTGGTCCTGCGCCTGATCTCTCCGGTCATGTCGGATTTCCGTCTCACCGGACTATGAGAGTGAAAGAACAGAGAGTGCTTGTGTATTGCGCACACACTTATTCACTATAATATCTCCTCCTGACCTTCGTTGATATTGGGTGCCGTGGCCGAAATTCGGCTAGGAGGGATTAATTGATTCAATTATCATTGGAATGGTGTGCAATCCAAATTTATTCATATTAGACCTATGTATATGTTGTGTCGGATTCTCTTTCGGAAATTGTCACTCTTCGCCACTGATATAGTATATTATACTATATTTTTGGTCTTAAAATAACATCATAGCAGTATGATTTTATACGAAGAAAAGCCGGCTAGTGTTTAATATTTCAGAATAAAAACTGGAGACATTGCGTACAATTAATTCTACGGTCAGTGGAAACAAAACTCAACAGCGTCTCCGAGACATTTTTGAATCACATTTTCCTCACAATCATGACTGCGATGTACAGTCAGTTACAAAATAAAACAATTGCTGAAGAATTCCAAAACTTCAAATCGCCGACATAATTTTGTAAAAAAAAGGTATCACTGAAATAAACTAAAAAACCAGTGGCAAAGAATCGATAGAACCTGATTTTCGACGGCTTCCTTTTCGTAATTTATCTGGGAAACGGAACATGATTTGTGAGAGTGAGAAGGATGTATAGGAAAGAGGGAGAAAGGGGATAGGGAAATAAGTGTAAGAAACGGCGTGTGTGTAGTCAGGAGAGTAAGACGTAATTTTATAAGACGTAGTTTAAGTTGATTTTGATTTAATTAAAATGTTTTTTTTATGAAGACGGTGTTTTATATCGGCATTATATCCCACATTTATGTAGAATCTAATTATCATTAGAACGATTTGAAGACTGCATTTATGCATATTAGAACCTATATGTTGTTTTTGGGTTTCCTTTCGAAAAATTTCGCTCTTCGTGACTGCTACTAATCTGTACTTTATATTTTAAACTTTTACCTATGATTTAATTATTAACTGACCTCATGTTATGTGCTGTGCTAGAAAAATATGTTTATTTAATGTTGTGTATATGTGTGTGTGCTATTACTGTGCATCGTCTACTGGAAATCCAAAATTATAAGTAAATAAATAAACGACTAAAATAATCCTGAAAAATGATAATTTTCGGCGAAAAAATCTGTTGTATTTCATTTTGAGTCATATTCAACAATACAATTCGGCGTTTTAAATGACTTCTTTTGGTGCTACTGTTAAGTTTTAAAATAGCTAGCAATTAATAAAATATTTTTTGTTTGAATAAATTAATTTCATATTCCAATTATTTCTTTTTATATTTCACTTTATAGGTAGCGAAGCACGTACCGGGCCGCTAGTTTAATAATAATTTTTAAATTCGTTCTACAATTTTCCTCACCGACTGTACCGAGATGTATAATGTATTTTTTTAAATCGGTGCGGTCTCGGTGAAATCTCATTGTCGCGCTGTCCCGTAGTACAATACGCGTCGGTTTTACTGACGTAGCCGGTTGTAAGGCACGGACCTTTGGCGATTTTGTGAAGATGCAATTTAATTCGTGTTTTGTCAAGAGATTTCGGTTATAATAATCAAAAAGTGGGTCAGTAAGGGTTGTAAGTGTTTTCTACATTCAAAAGCGGAGGAGGTTCTGTGACCGTTTGAATGCACTTTTTTAAAAGTTTTTTAAAAAAATACTTTATTTATTTATTTATTACAGACACACCAACAGATCTACATAGAAAAATACATACGAAAGATCCACATTATTTTATCACATCCAAAAATTATTTGTTCTGAATACAACACATGCGACTCGCAAGTCTTGAAAGTTTCAAAATGAAGAAGTCTTTTACTATCCCCGGGTTGATAAATTATAAAAATCACTTGCGGAAATCAACCCCTGCGAGTTTTTTGGTGATCTAAACGTCGCTTTAATGTTCACACACTTTCGCATATCAGTTAAGATTAGTTACAATTAACCGTCTCGCCTGTCTCCCGTCACACACGCGGATGCATTGTGGAAACATCAGACTGGTTGCGAACGGACGGGAACAGCGCACGCCACTAAGAATGAAGACGAGATGTGTAGAATAATAGCTTTTATACAACATACATATAACGCTTTAATTTCCAAATAACTGCGCGTGGGATAATTGTATTCGACCACAGTCAGCTCTGTTAAGAGAGCTTTGAGCGTGGCCTGATGTAGTATTTTTTGGGTACGGGACCCCGTAATCAATACCGAAGGAAGCCCCTAGTTTAGAGACTGCAAGAGTCTGGAGGAAAGTTGGGAGGGGATATCTGGAGATAGGATAAGTGGGGGAAACAAAAGGAACCTTCTTAGGATGGACGGAGGGGAGGAAGCCAGGAAATGTTTGAAAATGTCCTCATAGGCCTCAATGTGTAGTTACAACCATGAGGTATACACACTTAACCGTGTGCATAGGGCCGCGACAAATGTGTCCTCGTGCATGGGCGAGCATTCGGTACAGAGACCGAACGCATAAGAATTGCCTTGGGGCGCGGGGGGAGGGTTCTAATGGTGTTGAACACAACTGTCAGGTTATGATTTTGTTAAAACCTTATTTGCATCAACTTTTATATTTAGTTTGAAATCTGTAGTAATATTGCCTGCGGGGGAGGGGGTGGGGGGGTCTAATGGTGTTGAACACAACTGTCAGGTTATGATTTTGTTAAAAACCTTATTTGCATCAACTTTTATATTTAGTTTGAAATCTGTAGTAATATTGCCTGCGGGGGGAGGGGGTGGGGGGGTCTAATGGTGTTGAACACAACTGTCAGGTTATGATTTTGTTAAAAACCTTATTTGCATCAACTTTTATATTTAGTTTGAAATCTGTAGTAATATTGCCTGCGGGGGAGGGGGTGGGGGGGTCTAATGGTGTTGAACACAACTGTCAGGTTATGATTTTGTTAAAAACCTTATTTGCATCAACTTTTATATTTAGTTTGAAATCTGTAGTAATATTGCCTGCGGGGGAGGGGGTGGGGGGGTCTAATGGTGTTGAACACAACTGTCAGGTTATGATTTTGTTAAAAACCTTATTTGCAGTAACTTTTATATTTAGTGTGAAATCTGTAGTAATATTACAAAGTTGAAGAGTTTGTTTGTTTAAACACCATAATCTCAGGAATTACTGAACTGATTTAGATGTTTTTTCACTAATAAAGTTACATTACTCTTGAGTGCAATAGGAATTTTTTTATTCCGGGAACATATTTATTGCAAAAAAACGTAAGCGGACGAAGCCTAAAACCTAGTAAAAAATAAAATGTTTGTATCTCATTATAATTAATTGCAGTTTAGAAATAATAAATCTCAAACTTTACAATATAAAAGCAATAAATCCCCAACTAATCCTTGAATTGCCCCACGCAATTGCTTCTTAAAAAAAAATACAATATAAAAATGCACTTTAATAATAAATTAGCAAAGTCCAAACGGGCTTAATACAGACAAGTCCAATGTAAACGTTATTTATCAAGCTGTCTGCGGGTTATCTTTGCGTTTGAATATTTAAAAAATATAAACACGATGTGACTGATTTATGAGCGGTGCGGTTAGGGCGTATTTGTAGTTGCAATTTTTTGTAGTGCCATTTTTTGTCGCGGATACTATTTAACCATTTTATCTGGATAATAATATGTAGTGATAATTGTAAGTATTAAAATCTTTCAAAATAGGGTCGTGAGCAGACATCATACTATTGCAGATAATGTTGAAAAACTTTCCCTGGGTATTATTACGTGATTGTAAGTGTATTAAAATGTTTGTAAATGATAGATTCGTGAGCAGGAACACAAAAAATTGCTTTATAGATGTCCAACTTTTAACCTTTTTTTTTTAACTTTTTGATCTTTATAAATAAAAAATCTTCGATTTTCTTGTTTGAGTACATTAACGTTATTTCAAAGATAAATTATTAAAAAAGGCAGGGCGGATTTTATTATATTGTTAGTAATACGATCGGAACTCCAAAAAAAGAACAAATAGCACTACAATAATTTATAAGACTTAACCAATACAATTGTGAACATTATAAAACTACTACGTTTATTAGTCGCATAAGACACGATCGATAATCGCAAACGTTCAAAGGCCCTTATGTTGCGTGAATTAAATAATTTGTAGCGAGCCAAACAAGCTTGTCGACAAATGAATATTAGCTTTTTATGAAAATATATCATGTTCTTTTTTTTATTTTTCTAACGTTTTCATACAAATTATTGATTGCTATTATAATAGTTGGGGATTTAATGTACAAATTAAACGTATGTCATGTAACTATAAGTTGTCTGGACAACGAAAATGTATTTATTTATTTAATATTTGGGAAACAAACAGAAGATATCAAATATAAATAAATAAAGAATATGTTACAGAATCCAGCGAAGTTTCCACTAATAAATGCGAAAAATCTAAGATTTTCGAAGGACAAAATTTCATAAAATTATCGCTAACAAGATTAATGACATGTTTATGGGTAACAAAACAACAATTCTACTATAACGGTTTTTTTTTTTTTCACAAACAAACTTGGGTATTGAACCCTAGACCTCGTCGGTCATGCTGCTTAATAATTACGCTACCTATAATTGTTGTGCTGACCCTACAGTAGCATAGGTAAATAAGGAAAGGTAGTTGTACTGCTTGCGCGGTACGCCTACCGCTCTGAGGTCTAGGGTTCGACTCTCAAGTTGGGTAAAGTGATAATGCGTTTTTCTGCTCAATATCAGCCCGGAGTCTGGAATTTGTGTCCTATATGGCGATAGGCGGCAATAGCCTAGTTGGGTGTGGAACTGAAGGCCAAGACGAATGTCCGCAGGTTCAAATCCCAAGGAATTTCGAAGGTGTGTGAAGTCTACCAATCCGCACTAGGCCAGCGTGGTGGACTAAGGCCTAATCCCTCTCAGTAGTAGAGGAGGCCCGTGCCCAATATTGGGACAGTTGTATAATATAGGGCTGATATTATTATTATATTATTGCGATAGGCTCTCTATCACATCACGGGACGGATCACATAAAGACTTGAGTATACTAGTAACACTCAACCTACTCCTTCGGAGTTAAAATGGACGTCTCACATCAAATTAAAACAAAAGACATACGTCAATCGGCGAAGTCCGACGGCCGAGAGCGGAAATGACCCGAGCGGTGCGGATTCGATTCTTCGCATAGTCCCGACGTGTGTCAAACTCGGCGGGCATGCGAAGTGTTTGCATGCGGGATGGAGTGAGGTGTGAGAGATTGGCGACTTGATATTATTTATATAGCGTTTATATTTGAAAGGTTTGGTTATCTGTCCCATGGTGTGATAGTAAGTAAGACTATTGGAATCTCATCTCATCTCATCTCATCAGCCTACAACTGTCCACTGCTGAACACAGGCCTCCCCTAGAGCGCGCCACGTTGCTCGGTCCTCCGCTCTCCTCATCCAGCGTCCACCGGAGATCCTGCGAATGTCGTTCGACCAGCAGGTCGGAGGTCGCCCTACGCTACGTTTACCGAGACTATTGGAATATTGGGAAAGAATATAGTAGATTAGGTTATCTGTCCCGTGATATGATGTAAATAAGACCTAGAATATCTGAAATTTGCGATCTCTCACGACTGTAGTATGTTTTTTTAGATTTAAAATTTTTGAATTTGAACACACATGTCATGCCTTTATCTTTGAAGGGATAGGCAGAGGCGCAACCGAGGCACCCACACTTCGCTCGCTGAACACAAAACCTTAGAAAAGTTATAGATGTGTGCCTTTGGGTTTGAAACCTGCGGACATTCGTCTCGGCAGTCCGTTCCACACCCAACTAGGCTATCGCCGCTATATACGTCCTTAACTACCACTGGCGAAGAGGGAAATTTTCCAAAAGGCAACACGATGCAACATATACGTACTAAAATGCGTTCTGTAAATCGTTCTAATGATAATTAAATTCCACATAAGTTAATATAAATATATTTTGTGTGCTAACTTAGTATAAATATATGTTATATTACCGCCGGTGAAATATTGCTAAATAATTAATGTTACAATATTTGCAAACAATAAATGATTTGATTTGATTTGAAAGGGAAGCTGGTTAAAATCGGATTATATGGACACATTGCCTTTATTAACTACAAAATCTCATCACTTGCTCCAAACAGATCTAACATTTGTCTAGTCAGTTTAGAACATGTAAAAATAAATAACATCGATCGTGATCCATTTGAGACGTGGTCGCAGCTCGAGAGACGTGCAGGCTCCATATATAAACACTAGGAATACTTGATGTACAGTCAGCAAGAGAAGTAGATGAACAAATTTAAAACTTCAAATCGATTGTACACTTTATGTTTAATTGTAATTTTTGTTTTTTTTTTGTGTGAAGTAAAATGTTGAATGTTTTAAATGTTGAACACAAAAGTGTATGGACGAATTGAATTTTTGAATTTGTTTAGCTGTTAATATGGGTTTAAGTGTACATAGTAACAGTATTTATCTTAATAATAAATTCACAAAGTACGTATTGGATTTTTAAATCAAGATATTTTTGGTAATTTTATGATTATTTTGCAAGAAAAGTGTATTTTCGGGAATATTAAGAGCCACACCAGTATATCTAAAAAACCATTGACAGTAAAATTATTACGAATTAAATCTAAACAAAAATGGCAAGAAAATGATTATGACTTAAGGCGATACCTCAGGTCCATTTTCATACATTTTGTTTCGGCTTTAATCTGGGTAACTAAACAAGTATTGGCAAGTAAAGAATTTAAATTCACGTCTAGTTAGTGATTAGTTCTCGCAGTTGAAAAAACGTAAAATAATTAATAATCATGGATATTTCTGCCTTTAAAATTTCGTCATATTAAATTTTAAAGGCCGAAATATCCATGATTATTAATTATTTTACGTTTTTCTTCAACTGCGAGAACTAATCACTAACTAGACGTGAATTTAAATTCTTTACTTGCCAATACTTGTTTAGTTACCCAGATTAAAGCCGAAACAAAATGTATGAAAATGGACCTTGAGGTATCGCCTTAAATCTAAACAATCCTTCATAAACGTTTTTAAATAGAAGCAAAGACCGACAAACATTCAGCCAATATAAATGTCCATAGACGATACACTATTGACTACACAGAATCTTTGTTCCAAAGAAACCACAGCTTCGCGGCGAACAATGCTCGCTGTTCCTTTCATCTCGTAACTTACAAACAGACAAACGACCGCATCCCGTCCGAACAATAAATCACATGTTTAATTACGTATTTGATATTGATTTATCGAAATGGCGGGAAGATGGACGTCTCTTTGAGTTTTTAATGTTACGTTTTGGACGAAGGAAGTCGTTCCCTTCGGCTTTGATTGCGTGTGAATTGATTTTTGAAAATGGAATTGTTATTTTCTGTTGGGAGTTTTGGTTTTAAAATGCGAATTGTTGATAACAAATTAAATTTGAACTAGAATTGTGATGTTCTTAAATATAAGGAAATTTTTATTATGTTATACAAAACTTATTTTGCCATAAGTATTTTATCATTATTCCCATAATAGTAAAAACTCATTCAAGTGAAGATACTACTATTATACTATACCGGACATCTTTAACCAAAAATTTCACAATTTTATTCCTTTTCCCAAGATGGGACTTTGGACCTATAGGCTAGCCAAATTCCACACACCCTCGCTTGAAACATTTAAGATTTCATCGTACAACAGAACCCTTCACCTACAGGGTGATCAAAAATTCACGACCCTAGAGCGCCCTTCGGCTCGGTTCGGTGGTCTCCGGTGCGGGTCAGGGTGATTTATTTAGTGCATAACAAGGACGAACAAGCGTGTATTGTGTATTTAAAAGCAATTTCTTCTTTTAGACCCCTGGATTTGTCGGGTACGATTTGTCGTGTCGTGTGAATGAATACGATTAATAGTTTGTATGTAAAGTTTGAGATATAAACTTTGAAACATTAAATCTGACTTGCCAACCTGACAATCACTGCTACTTTTTTATTATTTGTTTTAATTTCGGGGTTTGTATGTTTAGCAGATATGACAACACCATCGATCTATTACAATGTAAATACATCATTTAATTAAATAGCAAAGTTTTAATTTTAGATAGATATTAATGAATTAATCAACTCACTGCTGAACAAATGTTAATAAATTAGCAAAACTGTTATAATTTAATATGATACCCAGTACAGTTGATTATTTAAAATCGCCATAAACAATAAATACGAACAATACGATCCGATAAATCGTAACGTGTAAATAACATTCACGAACCGCGCGGATTACCCGTTGAATAATACATTCGCGATGGTTTATTTCGATTCGTTACCTCCCCCCCCTCCCGCCACTTCTACCAGCGTGCGGGGAGATTGTTGTACTAATAATAAATGTGTGCCGACGAGCTTCCGACGTCCGCGCGTCGTTCGCGTAATGAAAACGCATCGCTTGTAAGGGGATTTGTGATTACATTATTAACACTATAGTGTTAGTCTAGCGGCGATAGCCTAGTTGGGTGTGGAACGGACTGCCGAGACGAATGTCCGCCGGTTCAAATCCCAAAGGCACACACCTCTGACTTTTCTAAAATCATGTATGTATTTTTTGTGAATTTATCGTTTTTAACGGTGAAGGAAAACATCGTGAGGAAACCTGCACATCTGAGAAGTTCTCTATAGAAATTTCGAGGGTGTGTGAAGTCTACCAATCCGCACTAGGCCAGCGTGGTGGACTAAGGCCTAATCCCTCTCAGTAGTAGAGGAGGCCCGTGCCCAGCAGTGCTGCAGCAGCAGCAATTATTATACTATAGTGGCCTAGATGAATGAACTGCTCCGGAAGTGTTCGGGTTTGATACCAGCCCCGGAGTCGACAAGACCGATAAACCAAGGGTTACTTGCATATTATATTATCCCGGTTTTCTTCCGGAAAAGTACAGTCGTGTTTTTATTCCTGGAAATGTCAATAAACTAGTATAGCCGAGAGCAAAATGGCAGTGGTAAACTACACGTATCCGCTTGGACAGCGACCACCGTGGACGGTACATTTAGTGCAAAACCCACCGTAGCAACACACGTGAATCTGGTTTCCGATTTATTGGATACTAGTCTTTCAAATTAAACTATTTTTCGGATCTTCTCGCGGTTTTAATATTTTAGTTTTCTCCCGACGTTTCGAAGACTTTGCAGCCTTCATGGACACGGGGGGGACTGAGGTGTTGTTCATCCGTAAAGTCAGAGTTACAATATCTACCTACATTTTACAATTATACAACTTTAATTTTTTTTAGTTGTTGATGGTCCGATCTACGCAGTTATAGTTTAATTTTAATGTCTAACATTCGCGTAAACATAAGAAATAATGAATACTTGTCTTTGACCGCGACCCTGCCCTGGTGAAAAATATTTTCCGAAATAAAATATCCTATGTTCTTACCAAGATCTCAAAGTGTCACTATACCAAACTTCATAGAAATCGGTTGAGTTGTTCCATAGATTAGCCTCTAAAAACCTACAAAAGCGTCGTAAAATGTATCTACTTATCATTAGGCATTAAGAGTCATTTTACCGTGCACGTACAAATATATGTTATTTGAGTGTTTCTAAAGGAACACGGTGACCTCTGACCTCCCAGGAGGCTCGTAAAAGCGACACGTTGGATATATCCGCCTTTTTCATTCGGTAAATTTACTTTCGTACATGTCGGCGTCTAGAATGATCGCTTAGATGATTTCATTCTTAGGTAGATCTAAAATTTCTTGTTTAAAAGATGTGGAAATATCATCTACGTTCACACACTCTCACGCCTTTTATTCCCGGGGGTAGGCAGAGGCGCAATTGGTGCAGTTAATTTTCGCCATGCATATTCTATTCCATGATGTGATGGGACGAGCCTAGAGCCTCCAGGCGGATACTGAGTAGAAAACCCAATATCAATTTGTCTGACGCGGGGATCGAACCCGAGACCAAAGCACTGCAGTTACCGATGCAGTCGTTCGTATCGTTTACGTATTAGCTAAATTAAGGTATAGATCTGATTACAGAACAAAGGCAGTAGTTTCGATGCTAGATAACGATCGTAGTCGTAGCGATTATATCTAAATTAACTGTCAATATTCAATTTTATTTGACGGTTAAAACGAATCTGAAATATTTTATGTTGCTTCAGGAACTAAGCTATGTTTAACTCAACTCGCAAGAATTTCTTCATACATGTGTGGATGCATCAAACTATGTATATAGATTGACTGGATAGGTACCGCAGCTATGTCTATCTCCGCCACTAAGCATTTTGTTTGAGATTGCCTTAGCGCAGTACTGTCGCAAACATTGCTTTGTAATTTAAAGTTCGGAAGTGCTAGTGGTTATGGGCTAGCGTGGTGCTATATAACGAATAAGTTGTTTGACTTTTAATTTAATTGTTCAAAATTTTGGCTATGTTAATCGTAATTATTATGCCGGTACAGAACGCGTGGCGACCCTATACGTGATACAGTGCGTGGCGTGCGTAGCTGCGTCGAGTGGACGCGCTGTTATTCACGCTCTAGGGTTGTCAATTACACAAATATAATTTAAATTTTTTATCGCTAATTTTAAAACCCATATTTAATACTAACTGTTGCTCACGTTTTCGCCCGCGTGAAAAATCTCTTCCGCTACTAATGTCCATAGAACATTATACCGATTCATAGTGTTGAATGTTGTTGCTACTGTTTATGGGCGGTCGTAACCCTTACCATGCTATCCGGGCAGATGTAAATTATATTTTAGGTTATAACCTACCTCCAGCTTGACTCTCGCAGACGGGACCTATTACCATATTTTACTCATAAACATACGAACAGTTTCTTCAGGCTCTTCACTACATAGTATAAAACAAAGTCGCTTTCTCTGTCCCTACCTTTGTATGCTTAAATCTTTAAAACTACGCGACGGATTTTGATGCGGTTTTTTTAATAGATAGAGTGATTCAAGAGGAAGGTTTATATGTATAATAACATCCATTAAATAGTGGAGAAATATTGCACCCGTGCGAGGCCGGGGCGGGTCGCTAGTTCATCTATAAAACAATATAATTTCATAAAACTAAACTGCCAACCCTAACCTCATTGCGTAGTTCTATTTAGGTGGTCCGCTCTCGATGACGGACGCCGTTTAGCTCGTATTGAGTCGTGGAATTCGCTATTTTTAGACAATATACTTTATTTCTTTCACTATAAGTTCTTTTTCGAAAAATCCCAGTTAATATACTGGGATTCTTCGATTTAATTATAAATATAAACTTCTTAGTAGTGGAGGAGGCAGTTGCGTAGGAATGGGTCAGTGTTTAAGAGTAGGAAACGGAAACGTCTTAACTTTCTCAGTAGGAATTTTCTTTACTACTGAGAAAGTTAAGACGACTTGCCAATCGCGCAGGCTTAAAATAGGTTTCTTAGGCAACGTGGCCCAGCTGCACCTGACGTTATATGAAATAGAGTCCAACTAGAGTATCGCCAGTCGACACAATTATGCCGGCCTGTTCGTACTCGGATATACACAGGCTGATCCCGCGACACACTTACGTAGGCCAATATTTTAAACATAGAAATAATACAGATTGATAAATTTCAATTAGCTTCAAAACTCGTACTAAGAACTATTGAATTTATTGATGGTAGGTGCCTGGCAGTCGAGGGCCGTGTGAGTTACCGAAATGTCTCTATCTATAGCCAATCAGCAGTAAATTACTGGGCATTATGACATTCTATGTTTCAGAGTGACCAGTGGAGTGCCACGCAGTTTCAAAGTTCTGTATGGTATTGCTACTGTTCATGAGCGTTCGTATCGCGAACCATCAGGCGAGAGGCACACTTGTCGCCTTCCAAATCTATATATATAAAAATGAATCCCTATTTCCCTTGGTCACGCCATCACGCGTGAACGGCTGGACCGATTTCACTATTTTTTTGTTGTGTTTGTTATTGTCAGGAGAAGGTTCTTATGAAAGAAAAAATTCAAAAAATTGGAAAGTTTAAGAAAACTTAACGAAAATATTAGTTTTATATAATTGTCAATTGTTTGAAATAAATGTCAGCGATTGACAGAATGCGCGCTGCAAATTCATAGTTAAGACGGGACAACGTCTGCCGGGTCAGCTAGTTTAATATAATAATATCAACCCTGTATTATATGTTTTCCAAATTCAAAGACAATAGCAAAAACCACTCTAAACGCTGCCGAATTTGAATTGAAACTAAATTTGGTACAACCAACTTTCAGGCTGCAATTAATGTGAAAAACTTTCGTGAATGGAAGAACAAAGTCGGTAACTGTTCAGTTTTATCGCGTAGATAGTTGTTTGCAACTTTAACTGCACGGAGTCTGGTTAATGTTGGTGAGGTTGGATGGTAAACGGGATAGTTGGATGTTAACATCCTAACTGCTCGAAAGTGGTGGGAAAAAACGCGATGAGTTTCCTTGTGGACATTTCGCTGGCTCACTATTAGACGGTGCTATGTTATTGTTTAATTATTTTGCTAAAATGAGATTTAAAGTTTTCATGTTGGTAAAAAATTTGATTTAGACAATAATTTTTGGTTCCCGATTTATTTATCTTTTGGGATTGTTGTAAATTTTTACTTAAAAAGACTTAGAATTATATTGTGATATGTAATTCAATTTTTACATCGTGGTTGGATATATTAATATAAGCCTTGATAGCTACCACCGTACACAAGGTGTTAAAACCCGCCATAGTCCACGTAAGTGTGTCACATTCCGGGATCAGCCTGTGTATATCCGCTTCCAACAGGCCGGCATAATTGTGGCGACTGCCGAGGGGTAATCATCTCTCGTCTGTCAACATTCTATTGGACCCCACTCCACTTACTATAAGGTTAAGTGGGATAAATTTGCCGTGCAATATAAAAAAATTACCGCCGTCTGCCTCTCTTATCCCTCGCAACCTAAATCTCGCCAGGTAAACTAAATTCTCTCGTAAACCACCCGATGGTAGTTAGTATGAAGATTTTAGTTCAAAGGGACCGTAACTAAACAAAGAACAACGATCTAGCTTCACTTTTATTATCCATCTGGCAATTTCTAAAGTTTAAATGCAAAATTTAACCGAGCGGAGAGTTGGGGACGCATTTGAGGTGTGAATTTGGGGTTTGACCCGCTAAATGAAATATCATTTAAATCAGAACTCCTAATTTGAGTACATTATGATTACATCATAGTGTTAAGATCAAGAGTGATTTTAATTAAAATGAAAGATCAAACACTTGCTTACCAGAATTACTTTCACAAATATATAACCAACAAATCGGTACGGGAGTCAATGACCAACTGCCTCGATTTGTAAACACTCAGTAGTTAATTCAGAATAATTGAGGTTATTTTTTTTTATTTATATATTGTGTCAAGGCTTAAAAACTCTGTTACATGTTAATGTGACTTCAGTATAAAAAATCCAACTAAAAAATATAATTTAAAGCTGATTATTAGTTAAATAATGATCGCTGTAAACATAAAAAAAACGAAGATTAGTCTAACCTCCGTCTTAAGTCAATTACAAAATCATGTTAACGCCAAATAAAATTAAATGACCCGCCAACCTTCCACCCAAATCCGTACCCATCATCAAGACGGGCCCCGTACTTGCGTGCGCAATGCCGGCATAAAGAACTTTTAAGTATCGCAACTAGTAACTGTTGTTTCGCGAACTACAATCGCGTGTGAAATTGTTGTAGTTTGTTTTGTGTTTGTGTGAGTTGATTTATGTAGACTTTTGGATGTGTGCATTAAGAGTTATGTTTTTTCCGTAGTAGAGAAGGCAAAATATCAGTGGCGAAGCCTCTATACAGCCCGATTCCAACCGGCTTCCTTTTTAGGTTTATTTACGTTTGTCATAATTTTTGTTTTCTATCAAATTGGCCATGATATACCTGTTAACCTCACCACATTTTCCTTCACCGTTGAAGCAAGCGACATTCACAAAGAATACACACAATATTAAAAAAATCAGAGATGTGCGCTCTTGAGTTTCGAACCTGCGGACATTCGTCTCGACGCACAGTTTCACACCCAACAAACTATCGCCGCTTGATCTAGCAATACACCCCATTAAAATATAAAAGTCAACACTTAAATCACAGTTAAGCCGACAATTTATAACAACTAATAATCAACGTGCACTAAACCCCGATATTTATAGATAAAACTCCGGACACTACAAATTTAAAAAGCCAACGTCCTCTAATTAATCCAATCAAGCTGGCTAATCCGGGTTGAAACAGGCTAAATCCAGCCAGAGGTAGGTAAAAATCCGAGCTGAGTGCAACTAAAAATGTGAACTACACTGGCTTGTTCGAACTTAGATCGATATGCGAGTTTGTTGGGATTTGAAGTGACGTGGGGACAATCATGGTGGCTATTTAAATTTAATAATGATTCGATTGGTATTAGAGCGGTGTTTCCCAACGTGGGGCCCACGCCCCACAGGGATGCAAATTGATAGTAAAGGAGGACAATTTAAACAGAATTTTCAGATTTTCATTATATGCTTTGACATTTTACTTAGGATGTTTTGATAACCATTTCTTGGTGATATCTTTTTAAAACCTAGCATTTATATTTCTTAACAATTTTTAAAGGTTAAAAATTATGTATGGTAGGTATAAATATTTTAGAAATGTTGCCTAAAAAAGGGTCGTGAAGCACTGAAAGAGAGTGTTTTTTTATCCAGTAGTGGTGAAGAATCCAAACAACGGGCTTCCCTTTCGTTATTTATGTAGAATGTATGTATCGTTAGAACGATTTGTAGACAGCATTTATGCATATTAGCACCTATATTATGTTGTATACTGCTACCCATACTAGTGGTGGTCAAATGGGCGAAACTCGACAGTCGAATTTAATATATTTGTAACACATATCACAACATAGTATAAAACAAAGTCGCTTTCTCTGTCCCTATCTATGTGTGCTTAATTCTTTAAAACTACGCAACGGATTTTGATGCGTTTTTTTAATAAATAGAGTGATTCAAGAGGAAGGTTTATATGTATAATAATAACATCCATTAAATAGTCAGCATTGCACCCGTGCGAAGCCGGGGCGGGTCGCTAGTATATATAAATTTTATTTTTCTGCACTCCTCTATATTATAAACTTTGATAATGCCAAATCTCAGACTCCTTTATACACTCAATGTAATTAAAAACCAGTGCATTATATATTATAATATTATACATCGCACTCTTAATAAAATTGTATACCTATTTGAAAATTGTTAATTTATCGCAGTCGTCGGAAAACTAATTTTTGTATGCTACCTTCTTTTTTGAAGTTGCTATAAAATTGAGCTTATTTAGGATAGGTAAAAAATGAAACCTATAACATGGAAAACGGAAAAACCTAAAAGGTCGCAAACAGAAATTGGTTGTTTGACGATTCCCACAAATTGTCAATTTTGGAATGGGTCATTATTTTATTAAGAGTGCGACATGTTTTCCGCAAGCAAAGGTGATGATAACAATTAACTCAAATGCTATGCCATTATGGTCCGTATAGTACGCCAATAAGCCGTTAATACTACAACAGTATTACGACACTCAAGGACAACAAGTGGACGACACAAACGGCATACAACAGGAAGCGGCGGTCACCGGAAGTGCGGCGCATCCGCATCTAGATCCGGCCGTGTAGCTCCGCACGGAACTGAGTAGCTTTGTTTATAACAACTAGTTGTAGACTTGTTTTTGAAATGTTATCAATTTATACTAGAATCTAGCTGTGCCCATGACTCCGCCTGTAGGAATCAGTGTGTCGCAAATTTTTTCCCGCGTAAATCCCGACCCACGAAATTTTTAGCCACGCGAATTCTTCAACAGTAATCGTTATATTCCAGTCAATTTACATTAAACCGTAATGTACTATTACCTTCCTCGAGAATTGCGCTTTCTTTCAGTAAAAACCGTACAAAAATCCATTCAGTAGATTTCGAGAAAATCGATCACATACAGACAGCTTTTGGAGACTTTGTTTTATAATATGTATGGACGTAAAGCACACACACTTATCACACGTTTATCGCTGATGGGGTAGGTAGAGGTGTAAAGTATCCACTTTTTGGCCATGATTGTCCCGTCCCATGATGTAATAGGGTCGAGCCATCTGCATATCGGACACAAATTCTAGATTACGGGTTGATACGGTGTAGAAAAACCCAATATCAATTTGCCTGACCCGGGATTCGAACCAAGGGCATTAGAAATGACCTACCGCGCATGCAATAACTACGCCACCGAGGTAGTGAAACGATTAATTTAAAGCTTTATCGACTCACCAGTTTTTCTGCTTTTGGTGAAATTCTAATGCCATGAATGATAAAAAAATATTATACGGGTACAGCAAAGGTTCGCTGGTGGTAGGATATATTGTACATCCGTCCGGATAGCGACCACCGTACACAAGGTGTTAAAACCCGCCATAGTGGCGCACGTAACTGTGTCGCGTTCCGGGATCAGCCTGTGCATATTCGGTTTCAACAGGCCGGCATAATTGTGTCGACTATCGAGGGCTAATCATCTCTCGTCAGTCGACATTCTTTTCAACCCCCCCTCCACTTACCATCAGGTGCAGGGTCACTGCCGTGTCGGTATAAAAAAGTGAGCCGACATAATGACTCAATAATTGCATAATGCTACATGTTGGTAAGAATCAATTTCCAATCGGACTCTCCCACACGTGACACTGTTTATCATCGATGTATATTATGTACTACGTACTAGATTTGGCGTTCCGAATATTCACTGTGTTCAACTGAATTGAACTGTCATCCATACAAATTGATTTTAGTATGGTGATAATATTGATGCTTGTGGTTGTGTATAAAGTGGCGTTTATAATATAAAAACTCGAGTCTAAGTGCAAACCTGGATGTGAATAAAAAATATTAGTCAGATAATTAAAATTATTTGTTGTACAAGTGAATAAATAAGTTATAATAGTGACGTTTTGTTTGCCATTTCAGTTCAGATTTGAACAAATAGTTTATATGGACGTTCGTGTCTATAGAATATACGTCAATACTGTTTATACACAGGCACAATTGTGTCGACTGGCAACGGTAATCTCTCGTCACTCAATACTCTGGATGCCACTTCAGTTGCTATCAGGTGCTGTAGAGTCACTGTACCCGCATAAAAAAGCCAGTCGTAACACCATCAGACGAGTATGCTCGTCTCGTCATTAAAAGGTGTCCATAAAATTGTACACCAGCAAGGTAATATCCATTCGAACAATCGATAGATATCTTTATTCAGTTCCAAGTTTTATCTCAAACACTCTCGAGGTTCGCGAGCTGCAATCAGAGTCGAAAATTTGGAATATAAACCGTGATTTTATTGGTTATCGATTTAACTATTAAGGAGATTGTATCTTTCGAAGTTTAAGCGCGGTTCTTATAAATGTGACTTGCACAAACCAACTCTAATATGGTGTCTATTTCGGCCGCCAAGCAGCAGTGTTTAGTCACTGTTGTGTTCCGACTTGAAGGACATTGTAGCCAGTGTAACTACTGGACAACCATCTTGAATTACAAAGTATTGTTTGGTATTCCACTGCGCTCGCCATCCTGAGACATGAGATGTTAAGTCTTATTATGAACAGTAGTTACACCGGCTACAATGTCCTTCAAACCGAAACACAACAATGACTACACACTGCTGCTTGGCGGCAGAAATAGACATTGCGGTGGCACCTATCCAGGCGGACTCTCACATATAAGAGATCTACCACCAGTCTACTCAGGCGGACTCTCACATAGGAGAGACTTACTACCAGTAAAACTGACGAATTCAAAGATACTACACAATATGTTGTACGCACCAATAGATAATCGACCTTAACACTGACTCATAATACTCAAAATGGATAAATAAAGTTCTAAAATTAAATAAGTTGCGCGACACACCGAAAATATAAAGCCTTGTCATGCACGTCATTGTTACTTAAACATATTAAGCCTCCTTACATTTTAACGACGTTGTAAAAAATCGCGTAAAATTTCTCCATAAGCCATCCATTTATATTTTCAGCAAGAATAAAAATGGCGGCATTTTCACAAGCTGAAAGAGCGGCTCCGTAAATATTAGCAATTATTATTTATGGGCGTTTATAGAGGATAATCTTTTGTCTGTTTATCTTTATAAAAACCTTAGGCCACGGAAAAATTTACTTGCAAAATCATTTTCCGTCAACAAAAACTTTATCACGTGAACATAAGGTTGAGATTCGTTTGGATTATTGCCGAAACAACGCTGCATATACACTTAACGTATAAATCACAATCGGACGACATTTAGCAAGCTTTGCAAACGTCAAAACACTGGCCGCTTTTCTATAAATCAGCAGCGTTCTCTGTAAACGCGTGCACACGTGTTTGCGTTCGAAATTCGAACGGCGCGTCCGTATTGGCCGGTGTGTTAGGTTCCAAATTCAAAATACGCGCAGGTTTCTAAACGTTTCAATCTGATTGGATATTTGCGACACGTGTTTGGAGCGATTGGTTGCATGTGCGTTTACGGATCCAGTTACAGCACAACGGGTGACATATTGTGACACGGTATGGGGACACGTGTTCGTGTCACCGGCTTTGTTCGTTACTTTGTTTGACATATAGGAAATTTGATTACGCGGTAATTGTGTAAACACAACGTTCGCGGCGTCCGTTGGCGATTTATTGTGTTGTGTTTAGGGAGTTCGTTAACGAATTTTACATTCTGTATGTATGGAATTGTTTAGCTTTCATTTGATTAGCAGTATAATGGAACGTATGGAGCAAATGTGTTTATAGATAGTTTTTAAGTCTAGAATTGTTTTGTTGGTCTAATGAGAAATTCGATTCTGACTGAGGTCAATAAAAAAATTGTGGGTTTAAAGAAAAACCCATTACTCTGCCATTTAAGGCTTCTTTCCTCGATGCTCAAAACAAAATTTAAAAAATAAATTGGAAACCAAAAAACAATAACCTCACCCGACGCACGAAAACGGCAAAATGGACTAGTTACACAAAGTAAAAATGAATCCTTAAATACTTCGCAAACTATAAAAGAGCACTTTTTGAATAACGAACGCTTTTTAAATATTTCAAACGTTCCGCGAGGTGCGAACTGCGATATTGTTTTCGCATTCGCGAAGGGAAAAGAAAATTTAAAAAATTCATCGCGCATCCAATTTCGCCTGCATGGGTGTTTGGTTGTTTTTATTATGCATGGAACTGCTACCTTTCGAGATTGCTTTTTAATTTTCTGTTGCAAGTTGATGTTAGTAGGACTTACTTAGCCCTATTCTTATTAATAAGAAAACTGCGATTTTATGTGAACATATCTGGATGTTTTTTTTTAATGCTGAACGGATTTGGATGAAATTTTGCACAGGGATAAGCTGTGCCCAAAATTAAAATTAGGGTATATTTTATCCCGGGAAAAAGTACAGCGTGACTTACGGCGGAGGACATTGGGCGAAGACGTGCGCAATTCTTAGTTGTATATTAAATCTGATTAACAAAAAAATAATTTCTACAACCAGACTTTTACGGAAAGCCTAGAAGCAATCCGTCAGGCTGACATAATTCTACCAATCATCAAGGAATATAAAATCCTTTTTACACAGAAGTATTTATTTTTCGCACTAATTGCTGTTACATATTAAAAAACTTACAAAAACAAACATAGTCAAATACCTTATTAATATTATTCCATACCAGATCGTTCTCTATTCATCCGACTATCATATCCTCTCGGTGTTCGCGGCCCGTTCGTATGGCGTGTCAAATTGAGTCCGGTCATACGTCAGGAGGTCGTATATATGCTAATCTTGATGCAAATGTCAGCAGCGGAATGCCTCGTGACGTACAGTTGACATATGCTTCTCTAATGTAAACATGGCTGCTGGAATTGAACCTGGTACGGTTTAGTTTTGTGCATCGAAATATAATGTTTATAAATTTCATTATTACGAGATATTTATTACAATTTCTTTTTTAAAGCCATTTGAGTAAACGTTTCTATTAAGACTAATCAAAGATGCCATCCGGATCAAATCTGGCGTAAAGTTGCCCATAACCCTGGCTTTTACCACACTGCATGCAAAGAAATATTTCAATCCAGGACACCTGTGGAATCGTATCATTATACTTACATGTTTATGATTTTTTTTTTCATGGAAAAATTCTTGGATTCTCAACTATTAGTGGTAAGCAAGATACGCTGAATTTTTGCCAGCTAAAAAGCCCATGCTGGTTTCCTACTGCACTTTGGTGAAACTCCGAAAGCTCGAGATGAATACGCCAGTACTCCAGTGCGTCACTGGAAGCACTGCCTTGGTGGAGGAATACAAGCTCTTGCTTACTCGGACTATTAGGGTGAAGGAACAGAATGCACCTGTGTATTGCGCACACACTTGTGCACTATAATATCTCTTGCGTAGCTGATCTTCGTTGAGATTGGCCGCCATGGCCGAAATTCGGTTAGGAGGGATTCGTTTACTGCTATTTGGTACCTGCTTTGATGAAGTATACGACAAGCCCATTACCTTATTCTAACAGCCATCTCAAACAACTGACTCACAGTCTTAATAAAATTTTACATAATCACATAAAAATAACAAACTAATAAAATTCACAATTCAGAAACGTTAAATGTTGATTGGACTAAAACATACCGTTTTACAGATGTAACACTATCGTCCGTCCCCTTCGCGCTCATGACAATCTCGCGTAGTGCGAAGAGGACGGCAGTATTTTCACAAAGAACCGTAAATAGGTACCGGGCGGACAGAGTCTCATGTCTGCTAAATTACCACCCCCCTACCCATTTCCGAATAATGTCATTTTCTACCCCCCGTGGATCCCCCGTCCCCGCATCATCCCCCGCTTCCCTCACAGTGATACTACGTTGCACTATTTCTGGTGGGATGACAATGATTTTTGTGTTTTGAGAGACTTTCCATGGTGTTAATATGAAAGCTGATGGTTAATTGAGGTGTTGATGTGAACGTGTGCCATGATGATGTGATTGGTGCTCGACTGTCCTTGAGTAGCAGTGATGTCATATTTTCGCTTTAATATATCTGGCTAAGGAGCGCAGTTCAGGACTTTTTACTCAAAGATCTGGATGATGTTTTTATTGTTTATGGGCGGTCGTGTTGCTTGCCCTGAGGCGAGCGACTTGCTTAAGTTATTCAATCGCATTGCAATTCGCAAAACCAAAAAACAGGACTGAAAAATAACTAGGTGTGTATTTATATCCATGGTGCTAATGGCGAAAAACAAAACACACAATCAATTTATAGTCTGATGCTTAAGGTCGACTATTTATTTCATTTTCGTTTTCTTTTTCTATTAGAAATATGCATTACTAAAAAAAATATTTTCATAACAAATGAATAACTAATCATAATATTTCAAAGATATAACGGAATCCATGGTCACAACACATCTGAAATGCGATAATCATAAAAAACCTCGAGCCCCGTCCGACTCTTCCGTTCCCGTCTCCCCGCACACCATAGCGCGAGTACATAAACACCCCCCATCGTATGGATATCAGCCCTGTATTATATACTGTCCCACTGTTGGGCACGGGCCTCCTCTACTACTGAGAGGGATTAGGCCTTAGTCCACCACGCTGGCCTAGTGCGGATTGGTAGACTTCACACACCTTCGAAATTCCTATAGAAAACTTCTCAGATGTGCAGGTTTCCTCACGATGTTTTCCTTCACCGTTAAAGCGAACGATAGTTCACAAAGAATACGCACATGATTTTAGAAAAGTCAGAGGTGTGTGCCCTTGGGATTTGTACCTGCGGACATTCGTCTTGGCAGTGCGTTCCACATCCAACTAGGCTATCGCCGCTACCACGGCGGATTTAAACATTAATACTTACCATTGTAATAATGTTTAAATCCGCCTCAGTTGACTTGGTAGCGTGGGTCTATTGCGTTACAACCGGGCTGTGATCTCGGATTCGATTACCAATGGGGTAAAATTATATTGAGATTTTCGACAAAGTGTGGGCCAGGAAATCTGGCATTATTCCAGTTCAAAGGCGATAGGCCCTCATCTATTAAATAGGAGGTGCGATACATCTCTGATTACCCCTGAAACAGAAAACAGTTATATAATTTTTTAGTCTAGCTATAAAATTTTCCAATTCTTTCCATATATTTTTTTTTGTTATAAACAAACTTGCAAACTCTTTTAAAACGTGTTACGTATGTGCTTTTATAGGTAGGTTGCTATGAGACAATCTACTCACGGGCACTAGGTTCGAACCCGGCCACGTCGCCACGTTGTAAAATTACATCTACCCGAGGACTTCGCAAAAACACTTTTCCAAGTCTCTTGGGAGCGGGCGAAGTTAGTTTTCAGTTGCATTCGCTTTGACGGTGTCGTTTAATTTTGTTTTGTATGTACGGGTGTGGATATTATAGAGATGGTATTGTGTGTGTGTTGGTGATTTTTTAAGTGAATGAAATTAGATAATGTAGAGTCAATTAAAACTATTAGTCAGTATTAAAAAATTAAGATACTGAAGCTTGCGGGATCGAATCAGAAATAAGGAGATCCGCAGGAGAACTAAAGTAACCGACATAGCCCTGAGAGTTGCGAAACTCAAGTGGCAGTGGGCAGGGCACACAGCTAGTAGAACTGATGGCCGTTGAGGCGGAAAAGTTCTGGAGTGGAGACCACGATCCGGGAGACGCAGCGTAGGCAGACCCCCCACGAGATGGACCGACGATCTGGTGAGGGTCGCCGGAGTCCGATGGATGAGGGCGGCCCAGAACCGGACCCTGTGGCGCTCAATGGGGGAGGCCCATGTCCAGCATTGGACGATTCCCGCCTGAAATGATGATACTGAAGCTACTTTGATTAAAAAACAAAAATATATCTCCGACTACAGAAAAACTTTCACCAATATTTCACCAACCAACCGACCAGTACGACTGTCAACGACCAATTTCCCCCGGTCTGTCAGCGCTCAGTGTTTTATAGCAAAAAGTGTCACAAATACCCTCAAAAAACATATTTTTATGCTAACAATAATTATAACACTAAGCGAGATTTAGGGTCTCTTTCATAATTTCTGAGCAATTGATATTCGTCACGCATGTATAAGCCGACCAAATATAAAGGTCACATTCTAATCTATGCTCCCGAATAAATGGTAATAATTGAGTACTATCTACATTAGTTGTTTAATACGATAACAGCTATCAAAAATATACTTGAAGCTTGTGAAACAGGCTAAATGTGAAATAGGCCCTGTCATGTAATTCATTTACTTCAAATCCAATATATCTGAAATTTGTATAGTGTCAATTTGGAAAACTTATTTTATCTTTTTGTATTCAAGTAAATATAAACGCGTTTTATTAAAACCGTGCGTATCGCAATGTAAATGTTAGAGACACTGGAGCGCTTGGGAGAGGGGCAGTGGGAGGGAACACTGTGCCAATAAAATGCAAGTGAGTGTAGGAGGGTTGTAAAGTCTAAACACTATTTTGTTCAAGATATACAAGATTACAAGCGGCGATAGCCTAGTTGGGTATGGAACGGACTGCCAAGACGAATGTCCGCAGGTTCAAATCCCAAGGGCGCACACACCTCTGACTTTTCTAAAAATCATGTGTGTATTCTTTGTGAATTTATCGTTCGCTTTAACGGTGAAGGAAAATATCGTGAGGAAACCTGCACATCTGAGAAGTTCTCTATAGGAATTTCGAAGGTGTGTGAAGTCTACCAATCCGCACTAGGCCAGCGTGGTGGACTAAGGCCTAATCCCTCTCAGTAGTAGAGGAGGCCCGTGCTCAGCAGTGGGCAAGTATATAATACAGGGCTGATATTATTATTATTATTATTATACAAGAGTAAACAAGTGGAATACTACTTGATGGTCAGCGATACGCCTGGGTAACCTATGAAACAAAATATGACACCTTCATCCCCGAAGAGGTAGGCAGAAGTGAAACCATGCCACCCATTTTTCGCCATGCATGTCCCTAGATGTGATAGGGGGCGAGCCTATCGCCATAACGGGCACAATACAACAGTGGCGAATGGTGAAATTTTCCGAAAAGCAACCCGACACAACATATAAGTACTAATATGTATAAACGTAGTCTGCAAATCGTTCTAATGATAATTAGATTTTAGAATAAAACTATTTTTCGGATTTTGTTGCGGTTTTTAATTTTACTTTTCTTGCGACGTTTCGAAGACTTTGCAGCCTTCGTGGTCACGGGGGACTGAGGTGTTGATCACCCGCAAAGTCTAATTTACAATATCTACCTACATTTTACAATTATACAACTTTTTTTTTTTATTTAAAACTTTTTGCTTTTAGTGTTCCGCTCTACGCACAGTGAGCTCACAGTGTCTAGAAGTCTGGCAGTCGGTCTTTTGGGTTCCTTTTTCTATCTAATAAGAACTTATTAGATAATTAGATTCTACGGAAATTCTACATAATGGCAAGTCGGCAGATATCAGATTATAAAGACCCTTCGACACTGCAATATAATATAAGTACAGATGGAGGTCAATAAATTCGCAAGCCATGCGCGCGTAGAGTCGCACATTCGGTTCCAACAAGTGGCACGCGCTATATTACTCGCGCTCGTAAGCCGCGCGGTTTTATTTCGCGCATCTGTTTGTTTGTTTGTAATACCGACCGTTTAACTTTTACAAAGGGTCCGTTTCTGTTTGCAGTTTAGTCGGTAATCGGTTTTTGTATTGATTTTGTGAGAGATGTTTAATTGAAGAGTAAATGATCGGTGATGATGCTTTTTTAAATGTTTATATATTGGAATTCTATCGCTTTTTTTCTTACTGCCTTGGTGGCGTAGTTGTATTACGAGTGCAGTGCTAAGGTCTGGGGTTCGATACGCGGGTCGGCAAAATGATATTTAATTTTGTTACTCAGTTGATACTGAGGCTGATGCCTGAAGTCTCGAATTTGTGCCCGATATGGCGATAGGCTCGCCCCCTATAACATCATGGGACGGCATACACGCATAAGGCACGCGTGGTGAACTAAGGCCCCATAAACTCTCTTATTAGTTGACGAAACCCGTGCTAAAGTATGACAGTGCAATATTATAGAATTGATGTTATGCTAGCACATTATCAAAAATTATATGCGGCCAGTGTAAAGTGACTCCACTGGACCCGATGGTAAGAGAAATAGGATTTATAGTATATCTACAGTGTCGGCTGACGAGCAACGATTACCACTCGCCAGTGGACACAATTGTGCCGGCCTGTATAAAAATTAAATCAATGAATATACATACATACATAACATCACGCATTTCATCCCCGAAGGGGTATGCAGATGCGCAACTAGGGCACCCACTTTTCGCCAAGTATGTTCCGTCCCATGATGTGATAGGGGGCGAGCCTATCGCCATATCGGGTACAAATTCCAGACTCCGGGCTGATACTGAGCAGAAAAACCCAAATATCACTTTGCCCGACCCGGGATTCGAGCCCAGGACCTCAGAGCGCTATAGTACCGGACATGCAATACAATTACGCCACTGAGGCAGTCAATCAATGAATATGAGTTATAAAAATCAAATAGGCACATAAAAATCTCATTACAAAAACAAAAACACGAAAGAAAAGAAAATTCTGATTTACGCGACTGATTTTTAAATCTCTTCGCCAAAGATAACATTAGAAAGGAACAAAACAATGAATATATTGATTAATCTATACTACTTTGGAATACGCTCCTCTCAGAAATCAGGACGTCCACTAACAGGTTCACTTTCAAATCTAAAGTTCGGATGCTCCTCGCCAATAGTGTAGCAGATTCTCAAACATAAAAGTCTCTGGAAATTATTTTACGTTCAGTATATATTTTATAGTATAAGTATATCTGAATTTAAGTAGAATCTTTGTTTTATATAATATATGTATTATTTATTTTTTATATACTTACACCCACATTGTCTCATCTCTGCATCAAAGGTTAACTGGTCGAAAATGCCTCAGGCATTAAGTCCGCCTGTATACATTTACTGTATATAAAGTTGAAATAAATAAATATTATATCATTGTTTATTTATAACACAACGAACGTTTGTTTCGAGTTTAAATGTTACAACGCCATCTGGCGGACGAAATGTTAGGTTATTTATTAGTCGGTGCGTTCGCAGCGTCTGTTTGTTGAATTTAATTCGACTGAGAGCGCCGGAATAGTTTTATGTAACAGTGGAAATATCACTGTAATAAACGGGATAAGTTTCTCAGTTAAGTAATTGGGTATTTTTTGTTTGTTCTTTTACTTAGAGTTAGTTTCAGTTGGATCGACTGTCTCGGTGGTAGAGTATGATAGAGTTTCAAAACGATGTAAATACAAAATATTACTTTGATTGCTTCAGTGGCGTAGTTTAATGCATACGCGGCGAGTACGACTGTGGTGCTGAGGTCCTGGGTTCGAATTCCGGGTTAGGCCGAAATAATTGTGTCTGGGGTTATACATCTTAAAAAATGACCCAGTTGTAGTTCGAAGACAGGAAGTTGGCGGTGTGATATCCCCATCCCGTGTGCGGAAAGCCGTGGGTCCTGCGCCTGGTCTCTCTGCTCATGGCGGATTGCCGTCTCACTTGACTATGAGTGAAGGAACAGTGAGTGCACCTATGTATTGCGCACACTTGTGCCCTATTATATCCCCTGCGTATGTAAGCGGCTAGCAATTCATCGGCTAATATTAAGGAGTCTGGCAAAAATCAATGTATCTATTGGGGGTCTGCTTGCCCAAAGTAACGTCCTGGTTGCACCTCTGTCCACCACTCAGCAGTAAACGCGTGATGTGTAGTAAACTCGCCAAAAACAATTATAATGCGCCAACCAATTCACACCTGTTTCGTCCATATTTCCCCATTATATAACCACTAAACCACCTGTTCGTTCAACATTACAAGATGTATATCAGTTTAAACATCAAGTTGGAATATCGGAATTCTCATAGGCTACGCCTTCATGTTTCCTATAAATAAATTTACATATAAACTGCGGTGCCAGTGCGATTGCATCATTTATCGCCAGCAATTCATTAAAAGGTTTTGTATCGCCCATATACTATATTTATCATTTGTTCATTAAAATTGCTTAAGGTTTTTATCCAATGAAGCCGGCATATTAATTAATTTTTCTAACTGCGAGAACTAATCACTGACGAATTTATTTGCTTCAATACTAAACAAACAAAATGTAAAACCTACTATTTAAATAGAAGTTGCACAATCATAGCAAACGTAGAATGCAAACAATAAAAACTCAATAAAAAATGAGAGTATCAACGGACAATACAATCAATCACAATGTCTATATTAATTTGCCTGCAAGTTTTGACCAATTTTCAGCATAATAAATCGCCTTCAGTTGTGTTTTGTCTATGAGTTGCTGTTATATAATTTTGCTGAGAATAAAAAAGTTTTTACTATGGAACTAATCGACTTCCAATCGCTGTTCTAAATTTCAATACCCATGAAATTGTAAGATAATGTTCTCAAGCTATGCGATGCTTTTATGTGTGCGATAACCATCAAAAGGATAGAGAGGATGTGTGTTTTGCAATTCTAATAGAGTATGGCCCCGGGTCGAGATTGTAGAGTGCCTTTCAGTTCATAGGTGAGGTGAAGGTGAAGCTGAAATTCAGCCCGCGGTGTGTTCCTGAAAAGGTGTTACCTACGTATATTATTTCAAGGATTATATGTTTGCTTTAAATTAAGAATTGACGCATTAATCTTCGGTTATATCTTTATGTAAGTGTGCGATATTTGTCGAGTTAGTTGTATAAATTTGTTTCTGCGATGTTAGACATTGAAATAAAACTATTTCGCTGATTTTATCGTGGCTTTTATGTTATAATTTTCTTCTCTCTCTGCGTAGGACAGTCAACAACTAGAAATATATAATTGTAAAAAAAAATATTGTAACTTTTCGAATAATCGTGACCACGAAAGCTGCAAAGTCTTCGAAACGTCGGGAAAAATTATAATATAAAAATCGTGATAAAATCCGTAATATAGTTTTATTTCAACAAAACATTTTTATTTTTTGGCATTTAAGAGTCCTGCCATTGACTCTAATTTATAACCAACTATCTTTGATTTCGTATGCTCCCAGTACATATAACGCGCTAAACTGTCGTTTGTTTTGGGACGTGATCCACACAATAAGCACACCACACGGTACAGAGGATCGTCGTGTTCAAGAAAAATGGAGTTCAAGCGATGGTCGAATATCCTTTTCAATGTATAAAAATAATGCTTTATTCATCACGTAGGCGAACATAGTTGCACTTATGATGAGTCAAGGTGCATGAGAATGATTATGTCGAATTAATTCGCTTGTATACGCAGAATACACGTCGCTCTCTCAATAAAACAATGACCTATTCCAAAATTGATTTGTGGAATCGTCAAAAACACTATTCGATTTTTATATTTTCACCGCCAAGCAACAGTGTGCAAGTATTTTTCCGTTTGAAAGATAATTGGCCAGGAATAACTTGGCATAAGACTTAACATCAATTTATAATACAATAATAAAAACTAAGAGCTGCTACGATGGTGTAGTTTTGTATACGCGCCTTAATAACATGGGATTAATGTAGCTGGTGAAATAAAGAAAAGATTTAAAACGAACAAATTACAAACATAAAATTTACATCAAATAGCATTGTGAAACCCCTAATACAGCTCCTTGCACTACGGTCTAACAATACTGCAGCGCTAATTTTCTGAAATGTCAGTAACGCCTCTGCCTACCACTGAAATAGGAAAAATCCGTGATGCTACGTATAACCAAGCCAAATATCAATTTTAATCAAAGTTCTAATATATAGAGTGGACATTGGCAAGATTGTCATACAAAAATTTTGCGCTCATGCGATGGTTACACAATCTACCGTGAAATAACAAAACAATGTAAAATACTTCATATTTGTTTCCATATCGTGTTTAGCGCGTATTTAATTTGCTTATTAGCATATTTTCTATAAATACCTATATGTTATTTATGTATTAGTATTTAAGGACGCTGTGACATCTTGTCACACGGATATTTCAAATAAGACAACGACTTATTACCAACTGGTAATGACTTTTGAAGCAAAAATGTTATCATAATGTCCGGTCTATACCTATATTGTTTAATGTCTTTGATTTTAATACTAATTCGAAATGAATAGCCACAACGCATGAATATGAAATCCATTTTTTAATACGTGCGAGCATTTTTTTTTTTCGTCTTAAATCAAACTGAGTGATGTGTTTACACGCGGAATATCGGAAACGGTTTTGTTGATTTGTATTTTATTATTCGCGGATGAATGGGGAAACGCCTTGGTGTACGTAAAAGGTCTGTGAACTTTGAGTTGATGGCGTAATTTCATTCATATTTGGCGTTTTAAAACAGGTAGGCAATTACTGGTGGTAGGTGTCTCGTATGTGAGAGTCTGTCTGGGTAGTTACCACTGAAATGTCTATTTATGTCGCCAGCAGTGTGTAGCAGTTCTGTTCCGGTTTGAAGAACATTGGAGCCAGTGTAACTACTGGACGTAATCAGACTTAACATCTCATGTCTCAGGATGGCGAGCGCAGTGGAATACCAAACAATACTTTGTAATTCAAGGTGTTTGATGGTGTTTCTTCTGTTTTAGGGGCGGTCGTATCGCTTGCCAGGCCGAACGGCATAGCTCGTCTAGTCATTAAAATCAATAAAAAAAATGTGTCGAATGGCGAGAGGTGATCTTCTCTCGTTAGTCGACCCGATTAATTGGTCCACTGCTCTAAGTAGTAGGTCATTTTGCCGCATCTTTGTAAAGAAAAACATTATTGTTGTCGGATCCGTCAGCCGCCACAATTATCCCTTGTTTAAACTGAATGTAAACACATTGATCTCGAAACTCGACACTCACGTGGTCCACTACACACTACATTAATTCGAGCCTGACTGTACTTAACAGAAACAATTTCGAAAATTAATAACATCCGATCGTAACACTTCATTTCAACGTTTCAAATGTAAGTGAAAATAATAAATAATAGTAGGGTAATGATAGGAAACTATTCGTTTATTTATATTTCTCTTTACGGTCTACGGAATCAGGTCGACTCGGACGACATTTAATTTCAACCGCCATTTGCCATCGGAATGATTTGCGTTGCTTGACAGATACATGACATTACGCGTGTCACGGAAAAATGACCTTATCTATACTATTATATAAAGCTGAAGAGTTTGTTTGTTTGTTTGTTTGTTTGTTTGAACGCGCTAATCTCAGGAACTACCAGTCCAAACTGAAAAATTCTTTTTGCGTTGGATAGCCCTTTGTTCGTGGAGTGCTATAGGCTATATATCATCACGCTATACCCAATAGGAGCGGAGCAGTAATGTCTTATCTCAGGAACTACCGGTTTGAACTGAAAAATTCTTTTGTGTTGGATAGCCCTTTGTTCGTGGAGTGCCATAGGCTATATATCATCACGCTATACCCAATAGGAGCGGAGCAGTATTGTCTTATCTCAGGAACTACCGGTTCGAACTGAAAAATTCTTTTTGTGTTGGATAGCCCTTTGTTTGTGGAGTGCTATAGGCTATATATCATCACGCTATACCCAATAGGAGCGGAGCAGTAATGGCTAAACTCAGGAACTACCGGTCCCAACAGAAAAAATATTTTTGCGTTGGATAGCCTTTTGTTCGTGGAGTGCTATAGGCTATATATCATCACGCTATACCCAATAGGAGCGGAGCAGTAATGGCTAATCTCAGAAACTACCGATTCAAACTGAAAAATTATTTTTGTGTTGAATAGTCCTTTGTTTGTGGAGTGCTCAAAGTTATATATCATCACGCTATGACCAATAGGAGCGGAGCAGTAATGTCTAATCTCAGGAACTACCGGATTGAACTTAAAAATTTTTTGTGTTGGATAGCCCTTTGTTCCTGGAGTGCTATCGGCTATATATCATCACGCTATGACCAATAGGAGCGGAACAGTAATGAAACATGTTGCAAATCGAGGAAAAATTATTAGTTTTGAGAGCTTCCGTTGCGTGCGCTGCGTAAACGGTTAAAGTTATGCAACAGTGATGTATGACGGGATTGTTCCTCTTAAAAGTTCTAAAAATATATTATAAAACCAAAGTCTCCCGCTGCATCTGTCTGCCTGAACGTGTTAAACTCAAAACTACCCAACGTATTAAGATGAAATTTGGTATGGAGACAGTTTGAGACCCTGGGAAGAACATAGGCTCCCGGGAAACTACTACTTTTATAACGGAAAACTTTAGCCTGAAAAACTTTATAACGCGGGCGGAGCCGTGGGCAAAAGCTAGTTATGTAATAAA
Organism: Manduca sexta; assembly: GCF_014839805.1. Taxonomy (NCBI): domain Eukaryota; kingdom Metazoa; phylum Arthropoda; class Insecta; order Lepidoptera; family Sphingidae; genus Manduca; species Manduca sexta. The sequence continues at coordinate 8,371,777 of NC_051116.1, read as the reverse complement.
TAACTTATACCTGCAATGTTAGCCCGCTAACATGTCAAGCATTAAATAGTTAAATTACTCACTTAATTGGTTAACTTATTGCGTGAACGTCTCCAAAATTATATTTTGTTCAGTTTGCTGCGCTTAAGTCTGTTTTAGATTCAATTATCTATATGTTGAGTTTTCCTAACTTGGGCTTACATTAAAGCTATAAGTTATCATAATAAATTAATGTAATTGTAGTGTTAAATCTGCTGGAAACCCAAATAAATAAAATTAAAATAAAACAAAGTCCCATTTTCTGTCTGTCTGTATCTTATCAATTTTAAAATCTACTGAACGGATTTTTATGAAATTTGGTATGGAGATAGCGTAACACTCCGGGAAGGATATCTACCTATCTGGGGAACCTCAAAATTTAAATTAAATATTTTTTTAATAACAATAAAAAAAATATAACAATAAATAGTTTTGAAATAAGTAATTGATATTATATTTTAACTTAACTTAAAACCTTCATACTGCAACTAGACATTTTGCAGATGAGATTTTGTTCTTGGGGACCGTCGACATATTTGGAAGATTTTTATGTTTAACCCGCTCAGTTACCCGCTTGCGCTCATGAATCCGCTGTCACCACAACCGCACGCCCCGATAAGGTGTAGAAAAATATACAACACTTATTTTTATGGTGCGCTCCATTTTCATGGCGTTGTACAGAGCGGCCAGTGTATCAGACGTTCGAGTGGGGCACTATAGTTATAGCCCCAATCGTTTCGTAGATACGCTCGCATGATTTATGTTTACGACTGTTAGCCGGTGTTTTTAAGTTTATCGGGTTGTAAGCATTATTTTTTATCGGTTTCTTGTTAATTTACCAATGCGTTTTTATTCGGATTTTTTCATAATGTAAATTATGTAATGATTTCTCATGGCTACGCTAATGTTAGAAACTGAAATAAATAAATCGGATTTTATCGGTTTTATATTACAATTTTGTCCCGACGTTTCGAAGACTTTGCAGTCTTCGTGTTCAAGGGATTATATGTGAAAGTTATGTGTAAAATAAATTATAGTCTGACCGAATAGAGAAATTTAACAAATATTTTTATTAGCTTTTGCCTTCTGCTCTGCCCGCGAGAATTTTTTCGGGTTAAAAGTAGCCTACAGAACTTGGCAGTAATGTAGTTTTTTATTAGTGAAAAAAAAAATCTAAATCGGTGATATAGTTTCTGAGATTAATAACGCTTTGAAACAAACATACTTCGTCAGTGTTATAATATTACCATAGATTCGTACAACAGCTAATCATTAAATATAATGTGTGTTGGGAACTGACTGCAAAATCGTTGTTTCAAAGCTCTTTTAATATCAAAGATCTTACTTTCATATTGAAATGCAATGAACTATAAAGTGACCACTGTATATAACTGTCTCGTTAGCGTAGTTGGATTGCATGCGCGGTACAGCAGCGCTCTGAGGTCCTGGGTTCGAATCGGGTCGCGAAAAGTGATATTTGTGATTTTTTGCTCAGTATCAGCCAGGAGTCTGGAATTTGTGTCCGATATGGCGAAAGGCTCGCCCCCATCACACCATGGGACGAAACATACTTAGCGAAAAGTGGGTGCCCTAGTTGCGCATCTGCATACCTTCGGGGGTAAATGCATGATGTTTGTTTATATAAGAAATTATACAATTTTAGGCTAATAAAGTGTGACGGGTCTTTCTTGAAGCTAAACGGCAGTGGTAATAATATTTACTCTGCAATAACACACAAAAAAGCAGTGATAGCCTAGTTGGTTGTGGAACGGACTGCCGAGACGAATGTCTGCAGGTTCGAAACGCAAGAGCACACACCCTCGTGATTTTTCTAAAAAAATATGTATGTATTCTTTGTGAATTATCGCTTGCTTTAACGGTGAAAGAAAACATGGTGAGGACACTTCATACCTGAGAAGTTCTCTATAGAAATGTCGAGGGTGTGTGAAGTCTACCAATCCGCACTAGGCCAGCGTGGTGGACTAAGGCCTAATCCCTCTCAGTAGTAGAGGAGGCCTGTGCCCAACAGCGGGACAGTATATAATACATCGCTGACATAATAACACAAAAAACTGGACAAATGCGAGTTGGACTCGCTACCACCAGCATAGCCTAATGTAGTTACTATGCCGTGCTAAAAAACCATTTCAATAATAAGCAATACTTTGCACAACATCTATACCGATCGAGATAAATCTCGCCGGTTTAATAACCCACGTCCAGCTATTTGTTTTTATTAATGCGCGGGAGTCAAAAAATGTTTGTATTCGTTCGGCCGCCGATTGCGCTAATGAATCATAATACGGCCCGTTCGGATGGGTTAGGGCGTGCGTACGAGAACGATTTTTTTGTCGTTGTTTGAGGTGTGTCGGTTACGTTGTCGAAAAATGTATTTTAATCATCGATACATATTAGGATAGTAAGATGACGAAATGAAAAGTGTTAAAGTTGCAAATAAATGTCACCAGAAAATGCAAATATTTGTTTTTTTTTTTTTATTCCTGCCACGGTAAAGAGCCTGTACTGTACTATTTCGTCTCGACAAAGTACGGGATCGCAAAAAATAGCTATCTCATGCCATTCGACACAATCATGCCGACCTGCTGGGATAATTTCAAATATAAGTAATATTATCTTCTTGTGTCCATTTTTGTTTTTCTTTATTACTTTGAATGACTAGACGAGCTTGCCGTTCACCTGATAGTAAGCGATACGACCGCTCATAAACAGTAGAAATAGCATCTAACAACTTGAATTATAAAGTATTGTTTGGTATTCCACTGCGCTCGCCATCCTGAGACATGAGATGTCAAGACTTATTAAGTTCAGTAGTTACACTAGCTGATTGAAATATCAGTTACAATAGACTTTAACGCATTGTTTCCAGTTTAATTTAATCTCAAAATGTTTAAATGAACAATAAAAAAACTCAAACTACAATTTATCATCCGATTATAAATTGCACAAAAAATCGCAAACGTGCCGCGCGCCTATAATGAATCATGCCATACCGATGGATATTATAAGAATAAACGTGGGAGTAAGGACATACGTGCGTTTGATTAAACGATTCGTGTCGTGTAAAGTCGTCGCGTCGTCTGTCGTATCGTGTACACGTTGTATCATTTGAATAATTACGTAATTATGTTTGTTTATTGGCAAGTTAATGATTATACGTTTGATAATTCGAATAGATAACTTAATGATTCGAATGTCGTGATAGCGATTTTATTGTTTATGGTATGACGAATTAATTAGAATGCTATTGCGAATAATTAACGTTGATTAGTAAATAATTACGTAGTTTTATTGTTTTTTTTTAATCAATAAACATATTCTATGCTCAACCCGCAATGTGTCAAAAACTATCATATTCCGATGATTCTTTAAAATATAAATTTTCAACATTTCCAATACGACGTTACGACACGATATATCGTACCACCGCTCTAACCCCATCAAACTCGTTTGAACTATTAATAATACAAATAAATACCGTACCGATATAAAAATCTGTTTGATTTACGATATAGATCGTGTTGTTTGAAAAAAAACTTACGCGTTGAGTTATGAGCGACACGTGGATATCGGACTGAACCCGGTCACACCGACGCGTAATGAAACAAATACGATTAATGTATTGCTTTTAGATATAAATTATTGGTTCGCATTTGAAATATTGTTTGTGATTGTCTTTTTAACTAATCGTATAGGCAGGAATGTTTTTGATGTTTGTATATGCTCATGCTTTTATTGTCAGGGGTGGGCAGAGATGCTAATAGATTTAAACTAAGCCAAGCCTCTTGTATCACATCCCAGTGAAATAGCCTACCGTTATAACTGTTAAAATTTCTTACCTCTGAAACATCGGGTATGTTTTATGTCGTTCAGTTGTTTAATAAGTATGTGAGTTGATTTCTTTGAGACCGTGCGGTCTAAAATCAATGCATTCCAATGGTCTGGTGGGTTTTAAAAAAATATTTTATATCAGACACTTTAGGCTGAATATTTTTTTTTATATTTTTTATAATGGTAAGGCAAAGTGACAACCCCCCCCCCCCTGCACCCCATAATAAGCAAGGGGTTCAGATGGGATGTCGACTGACAACAAATCATTATCAATCATATAATAATATCAGCCCTGTATTATATACTTGTCCACTGCTGAGCACGGGCCTTCTCTACTACTGAGAGGGATTAGGCCTTAGTCCACCACGCTGGCCTAGTGCGGATTGGTAGACTTCACACACCTTCGAAATTCCTATAGAGAACTTCTCAGATGTGCAGGTTTCCTCACGATGTTTTCCTTCACCGTTACAGCGAATGATACATTCACAAAGAATACACACATGATTTATTAGAAAAGTCAGAGGTGTGTGCCCTTGGGATTTGAACCTGCGGACATTCGTCTCGGCAGTCCGTTCCACACCCAACTAGGCTATCGCCGCTTATACTAGGCTATCGCCGCTTATAAGTTTTTATCAATCATACCTCTTGCCAATCGACTCAATTAAAGGTCTGTTTGGACAGGATATACACAGGCTGATCCCGGAACGCAACACACTCACATAGGCCACTATTGCGGGTTTACTCCTTGGGTACAGTGGCCGTTATTCGGGTGGATACCAATTCCCTAATCAGCGAAATTAAGTCATTAAGGTAATAGCTTAAAAAAAAAAATCACAATAAGTCACTCTTCGGTGTAAGACTCACCTCAAATAAAAAAGGTATTAGCCGAAACACGCATGCGCGAGAATTCGCTATAAACCTAAAAAAAAACCATTCGTAGAACCACAAAATATTCGTCACTCTACAAATGTAGATTATAAAGTACTTTGAACTTTACGTAGAGCTTTTAACGATATCTTTGAAATGGCAATTTAATGGAATGATTTCTAGTTTTTGGAAAATCTATTCAGTAATGTTGTTTTTTTATGAAACGTTTCTCGATTAATAATAAATACATTCTCAATCACATCTAGAGAAGTAACTTCAATGAATTATTACAAAAAACGCAAATGTAATTTTTTAAAAAATAGATAGAACATATAAAATGTTATCGCGGAAGAAACCTCTCTTTATTATAGGTATGGATGTAACACTCCCACATTCCGCCATAATTGGTTTCACCTAAAGAGGTTACAGTAAAAATAGTTGCTACTAAATATATTCCAGTCACAAAGCGATATAATTCATGTAAAATCCAAGCAAAGGTAAGCCTTATACAACTATAACGTCTCGTCATCTCAGACAAGACATGTTCCACGTCGTCAAAATGGCGGCCGTAACGTTACACTATCAAACCCATAACGATGTAGCGAGCTTGTGTTTTGTTTAGACCATAGTGTACTTAGGCGTTTTGAGAGTTTGTTAATGTGGTGGGATGTTGATATTTGGGTAAAGATTTTTCAGCATTATGATTTTTTACAGTACAGGGGTGGAACATACCACATTTTGTCAGCTATGTTAGGTCTATGTGATAACGCGCGTATCGCCATATTAGACACTCATTCCAGACTCCGTGCTAACACTGAAAAGAAAACCCTAAGTAACTGCTCGACCCGGGAACTGAACCTAAAACCCCTGAGAGAGTTTGTACCGCGCGCGCAGTACTTCTCCAACGAGTCATTCTCGTGGTTATCACATGACTAATTGTATTTACCCACTATCAAAAGAAAAATCGATGCATATCATAAAACAAACTCACTTCTTCTGTATGTCTATGTTATCGATTTTCTCAAAATATACTGAACGTATATTTATGAAATTTGGTATGGAGGTAGATTAAGACCCTGGGAAGGTTATAGGCCCCTTTCTATCCCAGGAATATATATAGCGGGTCTTTTATCCCGGAATACTCCTTTACGCGGACGAAGCCGCTAGCAAAAGCTAGTATACTAAATTTGATCGCAAAATAGGCTTCAATGTAAAAGAAATAAAGGTCCGAAAACCATAATTGGTCCCTCATACATAATACATAGCATAGAGCGTTCGTTACATTCAAGATGAAATTTGGTCCATTCCTCTAATTACACCGTCTCGAAGTTTTCTTTGAGGTTTTTTTTTTATTCAAATCACTTGAAGTTTCAGTCTGAATGTAACGCAGACTGCGATTTAAGGCTGCGGTTATGGTGTTAAGAGAGGCCTTATATTGTTAAACGAATGATATTTTTTTTTTTGCTAGAGTAGACTAGGTTTTCTTGTCGTCGTCACAATGAAGGCAATTGAATGATTTACATTAAATTTATCTAACACTGCGAATTTCTTAAAATTCTTGTACATAAGCCCACGAAAATGCCCCTGCAAGGTTAGGCACAGCAATAAATACTGCAGTCATAATGCCTCAAATATATCCATCCCATAATATGTTAGACTCATCACGATATCGGACACAACATCTTAAGATTAAAAACAAATTATTAACCTTTTGTAATCCTCTTAGATCAATTACATAATTTAATTCATCTTAGTAAGTAAAATTAGTTTTTTTTATTAGGTATATGAGTTAACTTGTAATTTATATATAGTTGTGTAATGTGTATGCCTGTAATAGGCATATATTACTAATGATTTCTACGATTTTAGAAGTTTTAATTTTGTTAATATATATACATGCTGTTGGTGTACCATAGAAATAAATAAATATCCGCACCGCTCGTTTCCAAGACCTATACCGATGTCCCATTACACAAAATAAAGTAGCATTCCGACAAAAGGACGTTTCCGATTGCCGCGCCTGCCGAACTTATCCGCGTAATAACTGTTTGATGTGCCGATTTAACGTTCGGATATCTCGGTTTTGTCGACAGTTTAATGCTTTCCAGATTTCGGATATTACCATTGAATGAGTTTGTTATTTTCTGTTGATCTTCGTAGGCCGTGTTTTATCAGTAAGATGATGGGAATGGTGTTTTTTTATATGTCGTTTGTGCAATTGTATCCTTTTTGCCTATTAAGTACAAAGTACGAAATTGCACTGCACTCGTTATCCTGTATATGTTTCGTTCATATTTCCCAGTATTTTCAATACTTGTACAATGCACCTTGCCTGGCGGCAGAATAAGACAGTGATAATATCTACCTACATAGACTATATAATTCGAGAGACATATTGAAGCATTCGCTGAATGTCACCATAACTCTATTAATATTTAACTAATAACGATCGATAAATTAAAATTTACAAACATCACATGTTAACTGTAGATTTAAACGTTAGCTATTTCATATAACGCAATAAAAAAAAAAATATCCGCGGCCACTTTTGTATCCGACACACATAAGCGGATTTGTTCGATGCAAGCTTCACTTTGTAATTAGTGGAACGGCTATATCCGATGAATATCCGCGTCGAAACGTCGGATTTTATATCGCGCTCGTAATTGAGTTTGTATGTAAATGAAGTATTATAATTTTGTATTAAATTTCTTTGTATGAATCGTGCGGTGTTATTGCAAAATGTTTCGTACTGTTCGGATAAGTAAGTTGTTATTGCGATGGGGACATTTGTAGTAATTTATTTAAGTTTATTTTCTAGGATTACTGTACGTAATTGAGTTGAACGTTTCCTTGCTTTATCCGTATAATATCCGAAAGTTGTAAAGCGAATTATTATAGTTTACAAAATATAAAATTAATTTAAAAAAATGAAACTGTTTTTATACTACAAATATATTCACGGAACAAAAATATCTACATATAAAAACTAAGTTAAAAAAGCTAGTTCAAATGTCACTTACATAAAAAAAATAATTGTCAAATATTTATCATAATATGTAATGTTTTATTTTTATTACTAAGTTATGTTCACACTGTGCAATATGTTCCTTAACCCACGTCCACAAGTTTGAAAGTGTTGAGTCAGCGACGCGCGCGAAGGAGGCGCTGCACGGCTGCGACATATACTCAGGATGCTGTACACTCAAGATCGAGTTTGCTAAGGTCAGTAACTTATATAATCAATATTAATTTTAGTCAATTATAATGTTTTTTGTAAGACATAAAAGGTATATTTAATTAGATGTGTATCAGCGGCGAAGGGTGAAGATTTTCAAAAGGTAACCCGACACAACATTTAGATGCTGATTTGCATAAATGTGGTCTGGAAATCACTCTAATCATAATAAGAAAGGGAAGCCGGCAGGAATCCGATTATATGGACCCTACGCCACTGATGTGTATAGTCTGTTCAGAAAGAGATTCGTCGTGGGATTTGAGGTGGCTACTGTGCTTAATTACCTCTTTTGTTTAGTTTCAATATGTTTCTATACAAAAATCCCTAAAAACAATACGCAAGATCGTTTATAACAAAGCAGTACGACATGACAATGAGTTTAACATTTACCAAATGGCGGGGAAGGGTTGCTATGTAAAAATTGCAAAGTTAGTTCACTTTTCGGCCAAGACGGTTCTGTTTCTGAACAGACTATAAGAAAATTAAGATGTTGTTGACAGTTGCGAAGGGTTCATATATTCCGATTCCTACCGGCTTCCCTTTATGTAAAATCTTATTACCATTAGAACAATTTGAAGTCAGTATTTATGCATAGTACATATATGTTGTGTCGGGTTTTCTTTTGGAAAATTTCGCCCCTTCGCCACTGGTATTTTTGTTTTCCAAGTTTGATCAGTGAGGCTAGACAAATATTTACCGAGACATCCACTTAGCTCGGATAGATTAAGTTGCTTTTTGTTTGATTATGTTTGGTGGAGTTTTTGGCGCGGTTTTGGATATCGTTTCAACTTCACATCCCTCGTGTATGGTGGCGCGGTAACTAGGAGATAAATAGATGGATAAAATGTTCAATAATGTACACACACAACATCACGCATTTATCCCCGAAGGGTATGCAGAGGCGCAACCGATATGGCGATAGGCTCGCCCCCTATCACATCATGGGACGGAACACACTTGGCGAAAAGTGGGTGCCCTGGTTGCGCCTCTGCATTTAATAATGTATATGTCTGATTTTTTTTACTCTATTATTATTGCGATTAGAGTGGAATGATCGCAGACGAACATTATTAAACAATCTGTAGCACCAACAAATTAAAATTTCAACACTTGATCCGTAAACGATTCACGAAACGACACTCGCGGGTGGATATTAAAAAACGTGGAGTGCTTGAAATGCGAAGCCTCGTCAAACACGCGTTCTGCTGAGTGGACACTTAACGCCACTTCCGCCCTTCCGCCTTGCCGAGTTTATTTTTCCTTGTTTAATTTTGATAGTGTCTTTGGTGTAGTGGGTTGTGGGAGGATCCGGTTTCGATTCCCGGTTCGTGCAATACTAAATGTGCAGTGTAGATTTTGTTACACCATTTCATAATAATTTTAACACAATTTGTTCGGTCAGAGATGGTTCACCAACAAGCGACCGATCGTAAAAACTGACAAAACTTGCCGCAACAAGCGTAAAAGTACTTTGCCCGAACCCTATATTGACTTTAGTAAGAAAACAAAAGATACTATTTCTAAGTAATGATATAAATAAAGATTTTATTCAGCCACCAAACATTTTTATTAAGTAACTAGATTTTGCTGCAGCTCCACCTGCGTGAAAAAAGTTTATCCCCGATAAAAAGTAGTCTATGGCACACAGGAGTAATATAGCTTCATCTAAATGGAGAAAAAAAACAAAATCGGTTTAGAAGTTCCCGAGATTAGCGCGTTCAACAAACAAACTCTTCAGCTTTATACATTAGTGTAGATAATAAGATTAATATGACTGATGTCCTTATTCTAAGAAGGTTGTGTTGTGTATCCGTCTGAGGCGCGTCTCCTTACAATCTGTAACAGGTTGTCATGACATCGTGGAGAGTTTCAACTTGGGTAATTTTTCCAGTTTTATAAATAATGTTCTAAGATAATTTTTCTATGGATTTCTTGTTATGTTATTTAGTATTTACTAGGTAATTAAGTAGCGCAGTGTCCATAATAAAACCGATTCCTGCCGGCCTCCCTTTTCGTAATTTATGTAAAGTCGATCATCATTACAACGATTTGCAGACAGACTGTATTTATGCATATTAGTGCCTTTATTATGCATATATTGTGTCGGGTACCCTTGGGGAAAACTTCATCTCCATCACGGCTAGGTATTGTTTGTAGCCCCTTCCGTGGTACAGTTTTCGTGCCATAAAAGCCTTACGGTGTTTTTTTGGAATACTATGTAGTCCATATGTTGTTCCAAGATATGGCTTACCGGTATGCCATATTTCACCTAATTTTCAGGGGTTTCGGCTCCTACTTCTAATAATAATTATTATAAGCGTTTTATTTCATGCTTAATAAGTAATATAGTGCACATACATTACCTACTTCTCATAAAACATCCAAATATCATAATATATACAAACATTTGCAATGATTACATTAATGTAATTATTTGTAAGCAGCAGACCGGGCTTTGTGGCGTACCTTGGGAGACGTGTATGTCCAGCAGTGGACTGCAAAGAGCTGATAATGATTACATGAATGTACTATGTTAATAATATATGAAGTTGCGTGAGTGTTCCTAGCTATAGCAGTATTTATTGTACCCTGCCGTTCGATGTTATTTGTATAACTCCGTGTCACATGAGTATTAAGTACGATGCGCCGGCGCCGCATCGATCGTGCCCGTGACCATTTAGTAGTAGTTAATTGTTTTTGTTAATAAACGCACGACCTTATGCGCCATAAATCAGCAGTTTTGTTTGTCCCTAAGGCTTCCTGCCAACATACTAAGATGAAATATATTTATCGTACATGGTCTACAGTATCGGTGGTCGAACTGTACCTGGTTAGTCGGCACCTTTCATGTAACATCATTCCTTAATGATTAATGTACTATCACAATGGAACGGGCCAAAGGAAAAATGTTTTTATATATACTTCTTTCAGTCATTGTAACAACGCGTGTTGAAAGCTCACGTTGACAAAAAGCAGGGATCAGCGGTAGATAAAACGAGCTTTTGTAGAGCTTTCAGAATAGGGGGTGGAGGAGAGGGAGGGGGGGCTGGAGGTGTACTTACATTGTCATATTTGTGAGTTGTTTGTTTCGTTTTGTTTGTAAATGATTTAGGTCTCTTTGTGGCACGGAGAAATGGTTTTAGTCCATTATTCTGAATAAAACATGAAATAAAACTCTTCGTGATTTCAAACTATATAAGGCGGTGTTAATAAATCGATCTCAACTTTGAACAGGATCTCAAGTCGACATTTAATGTATTTAACTGTTTATTAAACAAAGCTTGAGTTGTCATGTAAGAGCGTCTCAGCTGAGTCGGTAATGTTTAATAAACAGAACTTAACTGTCAATATTCGTCATATGCTGTGATTTAAGATATCATTTGAGATCTTGATTTATTAGAGCGAAGCCTTAAGATGCAGACCTTAATTTGAGATCGTCTCAACTGATATCACATTTGAGAGCGAAACTGAGTTGCAATTATTAATACGGCCCACGGTAACCGTTTGGAGTTTCTCTGAAGGATGAACTTCGTAACGAGGTCATCCGTCAGAGAACCGTAGTCACCGACGTAGCACACAGGATTAGCAAACTGAAGAGGCAGTGGGCAGGGCATATCTGTCGAAGAAACGATACCGATGGGGTAAACGAGTTCTTGAGTGGAGACCACGACTCAGCAAACGTAGTGTAGGACGCCCTCCAGCTAGCTGGAGTGATGATCTACGAAAGGTCGCTGGCAAGAACTGGATGCGACAGGCCGAAGACAGGGTAATTGGCGCATATTGGAGGAGGCCTATGTCCTGCAGTGGACAAAGATATAGGCTGATGATGATGGTAACAATTAGTGGTAGAGCTGCAGTGATTCAGTATTCTGATTTAAAGTTTATTTGGAATCACAGATGAAGCGTGTCGAGGGTCCCTAATGTTTGGTCAGCCTAAATTATAATAACATTGATACGCTTTCTATATTAATACCTTTCTTATAATCTTAAGTGCCGATATGCATAAAAAATTAAATTATAATTCACACTATTATTATAAACAAATTAATTTTCACGTATTTTTTTCGTGTAGAGTAAGTTATCTCTGAAATAAAAAGTTATTTTTAAGAAATATTTTCACTGATAAAATTGCGTTAATCCAGAGTAACATAAAAGATGCAAGCAAATTCATAATTGGTAACTTGTAAAAAATTTAAAATTGGAAGTTTAAAAAATTCGACTATTGAAGTGCGCCATGTAAATTCAATAAAACCAATAAAATAGAAACAAGGCATCGATTCAGTCACACGTTTTGACGATTGTAGTGTAAATATACACGGGTGTTCCAAATTTGAAACGGATTTTTTCCGGTGTTCCAAATTTGAAACGAATTTTTTCACATTCAGCGCGGTATAGCCGACGGCGGTGCGATGTAAATGTCCGTGATTTTCGTTTTACCGGAACCGGTGGAACAGTAAGTTCCGGTTTTATGTCGGATCGTATTTTATTTTGTGCCGTCGTAATTCATTCTTTGACGTGCAACGCGGGAGTATGTGTATGTGAACCGGAAAATTTAGCATTCATTATTAATGTCGTTTATATTCCAGAGTTTCAAAAATATTTTGTTCGTGCGCAACGTATATAACGCGATACAAAGTATAAGGTTCCGTGTTCGATTCCTCTGTTATGTGATACTCATTATCAAACTAAAAAAAAATAAGAAAAATTCATTTGGTTAGTCATATTTTACACATAAATCAAACCATTTTAATTAATGCCCTTTCTGACCACACACTCGTTCCATTTCACTTGCTACATTTTTAAAATCCACTCGATTCCATTTCACCCTTAAAATCATGAGGGTAGCACGAGTCATTGACCCCCTAAAAGCTCGCATACACCTGCTCATATACATTGTATTAAAACATAATTTATTCACGAGTGGCAACCCTAAAAAGAGCATTATCAAATGTCCATTCATGTTAACGAATGTGGCGGACACATTGTCCGAGAAGGAATAAAAAAATAGACTCGGCGTAGGTAAAGCAGAAATTACAAAAACGTTTAGCTTCCGATTAAAAGGAAATAAAAAAGGACCGGCGGAGCGCGGTGCGAGTCGGGCTTAATGTGAAATTACTTTTAGGGTACCTCGTGGGTAGACAAGTGGCGTTGCGGCCATACAACCCGATTCCTACCGGCTTCCCTTTTAGGTTTATTTACGTTTGTCTTAGCTTTTATTTTCTTATTTGGCTGCGATGTGTTCACTAAGTCAATTTTATTTTGTCTCGGATTACTTTTGAAATTTTCACCTTTTGCATTTGGGCTCAAATTTGATACACACATAACTGGCTCTCGCGTCATCTTAAACTAGAACGACAATTTGTTTTGGACTTGAGAAGTGGCCAATTTAGAGTGTATTTTTCAATTCGAAAGAAACTTATCTGACAGACTACCTGATAAAGATTTATCTCGCTGGATGCAGAATACTTGTAACTGGTCACCAATGGCGAAGGGCGGAATTTTCCGATAGCGAACTTGACACATAGGTACTAGTAATATGCATGAATGCGGTTTGGAAATAGTTCCAATGATAATTTGATTTAACATCAATTACGAAAGGGAAGCCGGCAGGAATCTGATTGTATGAACCGTTCGCCACCGCTCGTTGGTGTAATAATCTCTAGAGACCTATGTCCAATATTAAGTAATAGACGTGTTAAAGATGACAGTGGCGAAGGGTCACATATGACCCGATTCTTGCCGGCTTCCCTTTCGTAATTTATATAAAATCTAATTATAATTAGAACGATTTCCAAACCGCATTTATGCATTACCAGCACCTATAGGTTGTATCTGGTTCCCTTTTGGAATAATATATTCTTCGCCACTGATAGATGATAATAAAAAAAATATACAGAACCCACAACTGCTAATGGAACGAAGTTATAGCAACCAGCGAATTCTCCAAATCGCACATTGGCTGAAATTTTCGGTACGTATTTTGTAAGTGGTACACCGCACGTGCCCGGGCGAGTCTTTTTTCATACGCTTTAATCTTGCACACGTGGTATTAGCGGATTATTTTTTGTTTTAGCTTTTTGAACGCCATTAGCGCGTTTAGTTTTTGGCAGTGGTTCGTGTTATAGTTAAAATTATGAATTAAAGTTGTTGCAAGTGAGAAAATAATATCAGCACGATGTTTAAGACTATGCTGTTGGGATACTATTATTTCTCCGTAGCGGTGATGTAGGGTGAAATTTTCCGAAAGTGAAGCCGACGTAAAATATAAGTACTTATACTAATTATAATTGGATTTTAGCCCGTTATGCTATAAATATTAATTATTTACTATTATAATAATATTGTTTCTTTTAATATTTTTTTTACACCAATTACAAAAGTGAAGCCAATAGGAATCCATCTAAAAAGACACTTCGCCCCTGCTCCATGGTGATATTTATGGGCTGTCATATCACATACCATCACGGGAGTGGCTGGCTAGTGTAGTCATACAATTGGGTAGAAAATAAATGGCTATATAGGCCACGTAAGAGCGCATAAAAGGGCAGAGCGACTATTGGGTACCAAGTCTGAGTCGAGTTGAATATTCCTTTCCAGTTTTTTACACTCGCCGTGGCCGAAATCGGCTGGAAGACATCATTATATAAATAAACCTTCTGTACACGTATCTTTTTTATTTAAGGTTTTGATGATGCGGTTGCCCTTGACGTTATCAAGGATATCTTTCCAGATAGATCTCTGGTTAGCTTTTAACTCCAACTCATTTTGCCAAACGCTTTATCCTTCTTCACGGCTTACGGCTTTGTGATCATATGTGTTAAAAATAAATATAACGTGACAGTAAATAACTCAAATAAAATTGCACGCGTACTTGTCGTATAATAACATCATTAAAGCCTCCATCGGACGCAGTGGAAGCTCACATCGGAGCTTTTCAACTTGAAGCACGAAAGCTAACGAGGTTGCGTCGCTCGCGTGTTCACTTAGCTTTCGATGTACGCAGACTTTACCGGATGTCAAAGACTAGAATTTATTTATAAATATATATAAAACGCCATAACAGTTAATACTAATGCGATGATATACAGCATCGACACAGGCTCTACCGGCATCTATGAGGTTAATAGGTTATAATTTTCAAAAATGTAACATGTGCTATTTCCTAAAAAATCAAACCATAAAAGTTTTGCACACATACACATTCTTAATACATGTCGTGTAAAAGAGTTGACGTAATGTAGATGTATAAAACTGTCCCAATTGCGACAATATCGATGCTTCTAATAGCGCCCACTTATGCCCATGTCCACCCCTTTATTATATGGGATATATGGCAAGTTCGATAGTACGACAATGACTACAATGTTTGTGAGCTGTTGTGTTGCAGTTAGTGTAATTATCGGCCATTATGAGACTTAACATCTCTCTTAGAGTTCAATGTAAAGTCATTTAGTACTTTGTTAGGGCCAAGTTCATCTGGATTTGTTGTTGTACCATATACTGTTAGGCGAGCGATTGTGCTTTCTCTGAATTTAGTAAAATAATAATATTAACTCGTCACATAACCCTATAAACCGACCAAATACGAAAGTCACACTAATCCATACTCTCAAATAACTAATTTAATACGATAACCGACAAATAAAATTTGTTTAAAATTTATGAAATATGTCCTACCTTTTTATATTTTATTGAATAATTCTAAGGCACCATGTATGTAGTGATTATCTACAGCGAAAACCCTGAATGAAATAATGCCATAACCTATCATTTTGTATCTATTAATAGTTCAAGCACACATCGATTTATCACGGGTCAATGTCGTAGCAAATAATCGGAGCTACGTTAACTGCGTAGTTGCGTAGCGAACGGGTACTGCGTAGCGTATACTCACAGCAGACAGTACGCGTAGCACACAGACGCCTACGCAACATTATTCGTAGCAAATAAATTGTCGTGTTTGGGACGGGTGACGCCTACGCCACTCGTAACCCGTAGAGACAGGCGTAGCGACTTTAAACTTTGTAAATGAGTTTAATTTGTTTACAGTAGATTGTTGATTAATTAACTTAATTAATTTAGGATTGTTTGTCTCATATAAGTAATTTAGGCACGTAAGTCTCCTATTTATAAGTTGATTGTGAAATCCTTTAACGTAGTAGAACACAAGCACGTGTCAGGAACAAAGGGTCCGTATAACCAGATTCTTGCGATTTTTTTTTTCCTTATAATTCCTTGTAATTTATTTAAAATCTAATGATCATTAGATCATGTATAATGTGTCGGGTTCCCTTTCGAAAAATATCATCCTTCGCCTCTGGTACGTGATTAAGCTTCAAAGTAATAAAGTTTATTGTAGTTGATGATAAATTTTAATATGGTAATATTTAGCCTCTCAAAGGAGCAACCATTCAAAGCACCTCAGTTCATATTTTAAAAATGCCAACCGCTTCAACCAACAGTTCAGTGACGAAGGATAAAGTTTTTCGAAAGGTAACCCGATACAACATAACGCTTATTAATACGCCATAAATGCGGTCTATAATTCGTTCTTATGATAATTAGACTTTACTTAAATTACAAAAGGGAAGCCGGTAGGAATCGGGTTAAGGTGACCGTGCGACAGACTAATTAGGTTATTGAATTTAAACATCAACAAACAAGAAAATATTTCACCATGTTTTAACAGCTTTTATTTAACTACGTCTAATTATTTGATGAAACATCGTACCTCTGTGCATTGTAAGTTTAGCATCGCGTTGCTATTGTTTACGGTCAGGCGTTGTTAGCATTTCCGGCGAACTCTACGTCCGTGTTGCTCTAGAATAACTATGTCGCGTGATATCGATGCTTTCGTATCATTAATCACGCTACAAAGTGGAGATAATGAGATGTTTCTATATGACGATATACTGTGTCCATGCGGTGATTAAAAATATTCTAGTGAAAATGCAATATTTTATACAAAATGGAAAAGTTGCGTAGCGTATGCGTGATTTGATTAAATTGAAAGATGAATGCATTCGAACGTGAGTGGAGGGTTTTGGCAAGTTACCACGGAATCGAGGAGTAGAAAGGGACAGTCAGGTGTAAGATGGCGTCAAAATAATACATCATTTGGTGAGCTAATTGATACACTAGTCACTTTTTAGTCTGTAGTTGGTTTAATTTTAAATAATAGTGTAATATAATAATAATGAAATTACAGATAATGTAAATCCGTAGATTTCCGTAGACGACGGACTAATAAATGCGATATCTTGTGAGTATAAATAATGCTCCCTCATTGCTCGTGAACTACAATATAAGGAAAACCTGTATCCTTTAAAATAAAGCCAGTGAATATTGTGTTCGCGTTTGCTCTACATTGGGACATATATTTTATTTCCATCCTGTGAAAAATAGGTGATTTTTTTATTTGAGAATTGTATTTATATTTAAGGACTTCGCCGATTACAAACCCTAAACACTCACCGATAAATACGGTTAAACGATATAAAAAACATCAAAGCCCATCCAAACATATTTAATAACGCCCGATATGATATTTCGATTTCGGTTACCAAATATTTATCCATCGTAATTCAAATCTATTAAACCGTCAAACATTTCGCTTCGCAAAGATTCGAATAAACACACCGCCGATCGTAATGATCGGCTATTCAATCTCGATAAATATTTGTGTTGGCTTCGTGTCTAAATATTCATATTTTAATAGGGAGTGATTGATTGGTTATAGGAATGCGATGTCTATTTGTGGCGTAATCGTTTGCACGCGTTGCGTTTCGGCTTCATTTCGCAAGTGTAATAATATAATAATAATATCAACCCTGTATTCCTATAGAGATGCAGAATTTCTCACGGTGTTTTCCTTCATCGCTAAAGCAAGCGAATAATTCACAAAGAATACACGCATACTTTTAGAAAAGTCAGAAGTACCCTTAGGATTTGAACCTGCGTACATTCGTATCGGCAATCTGTTCCACAACCAACTAGGCTATCGCCGCTTTGCTTTGGTTATTATGTGTACTTTTGGAAATTTTTTGGTGAAGCCTATGTTTAGCAGTGGAATGAAATTAATAAATAAATTATTATATTCATCACTCAGGTGAACAAAGTTGCACTTATGATACTTCAAAACAATTTATAAGAATAATTGTTATTATTTCTAAATAACAAATATAATAATTTATATAATTACCAACATTTTAATTTTCTTAGGCTGATAATAATGGCGTCACCTGAAACTTCTCGAGATGTTAAATGCATTGCTAGTGCTATGCAGTGCTTGGGTATTAAAACTTCTCGTATTTAACCACAGTTTAAGGCGATACCTCAAGGTCCATTTTCATACATTTTGTTTCGCCTTTAATCTGGGTAACTAAACAAATTTAATATGACGAAATTTTAAAGGCAGAAATATCCATGATTATTAATTATTTTTACATTTTTCTTTCAACTGTGAGAACTAATCACTAACTAGACGTGAATTTAAATTCTTTACTTGCCAATACTTGTTTAGTTACCCAGATTAAAGCCGAAACAAAATGTATGAAAATGGACCTTGAGGTATCGCCTTAAAGACAATTATTATAATCAAGTCATCCCGTATTATTCTTATGTATTAGAAGAACTTTTCCCATTTTTCCTTCGAAAACGTTCGTAATAAGTTTTCAAGAAATATCTTATTTTTATCCTCGAAACAAACACGTATAATTGTATAGGTATTTATATAAAACGGCACTCGCATTCGAAACGTCGCTTTATAGGGAGTGAGAGTCCTCCTTGGAGAATCGAGCCGAGTCATTTGTACCACAAAGTAAAGCCGACGTCATATTGGCCGAGCGTGAAGCGGAGCGTGCGGCGGGGCGTGCAGCGGGGCGTGTTGATTTTATGAAATAATTAAATCGAAAAGTCTATATTTCCAATCCAACTCAACAGTAGCACACTGCTTACAGACAGAAGATCAACACACCACTGCCCAAACTGTCTCACATCACAAAACTCTCTGCTATTCAAACAGCGTGCTAACTCACCGTTTACACCTTTTTATTAAACAATCTCAATCTTAATCTGATATCCGACTTCAACAATAAACCAATCCAAATAAGCCATTCGTAAGCATCTCAAAAAACTTTGGCAAAGGAGAAGGGTCCATATAACCAGATGTTCGCCGGCTTCTCTTTATGTAGAATTTAATTACCATTATAACGATTTACAAAACGCATTTATGCATATTAGTAGCTATATGTTGTGTCGGGTTCCTTTTCGGAAAATTTCACCTTTCGCCACTGCTGATCGGTCCACTTTCGCGATAAATCAATAATCCTAACACTACCCTAGACATTATAATACAATCACGCACGCAAAACGCCCCGCCGTACCAACAGCGGGCTGAGTCCGGTTCGTTTGTGCGTCTTTGTGCAACATTAAATTGTTTGGTCCCGCGCTCGGCCGCTCGGGGCCCACTTGTGTGGCTTCAAAGTTGAATTGTGAAAGAAATTAAATTAAATATTGTGCGCGGTCGGTCTCCCTCTCCTTTGATCTCGGGATAGTTTTTAACGTTAATCGTGAAGGGAATACTTTGGGTTTCGTTTTGATGTAATAATAAATAAATATAAAAATGCCTAGTATAATCAGCAAATTCCGTGGTGTTAGGATATATTTTATATCCGCCCGGATAGCGACCGCCGTGCACAAGGTGTTGAAACTCGCCATAGCCACGTGTGTCGCGTTTCGGGATCAGACTGTGTATATCCGGTTCCAACAGGCCGGCATAATTGTATTAACAGTTGACATTCTATTGGACCCCCCCACTTCACTTACCATCAGGTGCAGAGGGATCACTTTACAGTGCACGTACAAAAATACCAAAATGAAAAAAAACAAACAAACAGGAGAATAAAATTATACAAACATGTTTCGGGTATCGAACCCAAGGAATCATACAAATCAATACAAATCCACGTCTAAATACTGAACATAAAGATGATTAAGTTATATTACAGTTCGCAACTTAGAACTAAATTCAACTAACTCAAAATTTATATGATATTTTCTGATTTTGTTAAAAAAAAGCATGCTGTATAATCCTATGACGAGAAAAAGACAAAATTATATTGAAATTAAACTAATTTTCCAGATTGTATCGCGGTTTTTGTTTTTATTTTTCTTAACAAATATATAGAAGAGAAACTGAGATTATCACTTTCGACGACCGCCCAATTTACTGCATTGTATATTATTTTAATTTTTTATTTATTTGTTTCCCACAAATCGTCTTTTTTGGGTTAAGTCACGTTATTTCTAAAGATGCGAGTTGTACAGACGCATAATGACAATCCACATATTTGCAGTGGATCCCTCTCCTGCCCAACCCCTCTCTTCCCACAGCCCGCATCATTAGCCTTTACGGAGCAGCGTTCCTGTATGTAACGGATATCGTAAGCTCTTAGACATGTCCGAGCTTTAAGCTTAAACATAGTCTCGTAGGTCGATTATAGTCTAAGGCAAGCCTGAACAGTGAAACCTTTTACGTTGCCGTGTGTTAGTTGGCTGTCAGTGAATAAATATACGTCAGTAGGGTATTTGACTTTGTTTGATTTTATGCATTCTTTAATATGTAACAGCAATTAGTACAAAAAAGAAATCTTTCTGTGAAAACGGCATTAAAATTCGATAAGAAATGAGGTAGTAATTCAAATTTCAAATATTGCTACGTGCAGGAGTGGGGATATCGCTCCATCTCTTTCATTCGCACGCATCGTAATGCCCGCTGACGTCACATGCAAGTATTTCGTCTTTTTTCTGTTTTTCGACACTCACCGCTACTACCTAATTTCAGTGGCTTATAAGTTGTGAATTTTTCATCAGATTTTAACGATTAATAAAGAATATGCATTATGCATATTTCTTCAATAAGAATACCTCCATTATATTTATATTTTCATGACTTGAGTAATCAACTTAGTAGCCAGGCGAATTTCAGAAAAATAAAAAAAACTATCATAAAAAGTCTCTACAATTCCCTAAAACCTCTACAAAATATTAAACAATAAAACATAACCTAAATTACTATTTAAACAAGTCATATAGTTCCGTAAATAAAAATATACTTAACTCGACGAAACAGCCTAGCATTTTATTGCCGGCATAAAAAAAGCAACTTTGCCGGCCGCCCTCCCCGCGGCGCGGCGCAATGCTAACCCATATATATTCACGGTACGTAAAACAAGGGATAATAAAAATTTTAGCCGCGTAGTGTGTAACGAAAAAATTGGACGATCGTGTTGTGCGGGGTACGCGAGCGTGGTCGCAGTATAAGGAATAGTGGTGGGGCAAGTTGGATTTGACAGTTTTTTTTTTATAGTAGAGATTGTGCAAATGCGAATGAGTTATTTGCGTGTGGGAAAAGAGCTTGCTACACACGACGCAACATATACTTAGGTACTCATATGCATTAATGCGGTCTACATAGTACTAATTAGATTTTACTTGAATTACGAAAGGGAAGTCGTCAGGACTCGGGTAATATTGATCTTCGCCACTGCTACATTGCTATCTTCGACTCAAATTTATAATAATAGTTCCAGAGGAATTGTGGTTGCCAACGACCAATAAAAAACAAAATGAAGTGCTATACAACATAAATATATGTATTATACAAAATGCCGCGGTGGCGTAGTTGTGTTTTGTACGTGGCATGCCATCACTCTGAGGGAGAATACGCAGACGAAATGTGCCCGTGCCCTGGTTGCATCTTTGCCTACTCTTTTGGGAACACAGGCGTGATGTAACATACAATTTTGTAACATACAAAATAACTGGAATTAATTGACTAGAAACGTTTGCTAAATAATATACAAGCGTTGGTATTATTTTATAGGTTATTTAATAATATAATTAAATTACTTTCCCTTCTATGTGTACAAAGTTTAGGTTGGAATAATTAAGCTTTGTTAATTCTGGAATACAATATTAAAATAAATACCATATCTTTATAATACGCGCCACCATACACAAAAATCGTAATACATTATTTTTAGTTTCAACACCGAATCGATCTCAACTGTCACATGGATGTCGGCCAGTAGTCGTCGCATTCACATTTATGGGCCACATTAAAATTACTTACGTTTTTATGTAACGCTCGAATGCTTTGCATTACTGCATGCTATTTGTTTAACTGTACAATTTATTCTTACAATTTAAATTACGCGGTATTTACGACTTATTCATATTTCGAATATATTTTCTGGATAGTTATTTAAATTAATTCGAAATTCGAATTACTTTTTAAAATATTCCATTCGATGGTTTATTATTCTTTTTTTTAAATAGTTGGGAAATGTGTGTATATTTTTGTGCTCATTCTATTGGTCTTTTAAGCCGATGTTTTAAAAATAAATCATATTTTTGCCCTTTACGCCTTTCATTAAGAGATGGTCATCTTGTCTGTTTATATTTCTATTTAAATGCACTGTATTTACTTAAAATGTGTGTAAAAGTAGTAAGTTATCCCATACCACTTTTGTGCATAATATCTATGATTATATAATTAAAATAATTTTTGTCTGTCCGTTTGTTGCAGCCTGAGAGACTGAACGTGTTCAAAAATGATCAAGACAGTTGGGATTACACATGTGAGTATTTTTTTTACACCTTAAATCAATATTTTCAATATTTTTGATAATTATTTTATTGTCCATGGCGTGAAGCGATATTTTATTAATTAGTAATATTTCTTTTATGATAAGGTTCAGGCACGGATTTAGGTGATTTAAGGGGTTCATGACCCCCAATGAATATATTATATTAACTAAATAACGAGCAATTTGCATATTCTCTTTTATTAAATAAATTAATATTTTTGGAATTAAAAATATTACCACAATATTTTTCGTTGTTAAAATGTATTCTGCAAACGGCTTACGTTATTAGTCCATTAATTCGAATTGAAATACTAACCTAAATTTTTTATCGACGATTCGAAATCAAACGTCCCGACATTGAACGTTACAATTCTAAGATTAATGATATTGTCTCCCCTGAACCTAAATCTGCGCCTGGAACTTTATCTATTCTATTGATTTAAGAGCCTTCATCTATCTTGCGCTTGTGTTTTGAGTTTTTCTCATCATTATTGAGTTTCTTTGACTTTTCTCAAGATAACTAAACCTTTTTGATACTTTGCGACGGATGTTCTGTGCATTGATCATTGATTTTGGGAGAGATGACTTCGATGTTAGTACATACATACATACATTAATACCAACTTGTATTATATACTGTCTCACTGCTGAGCACGGGACTCCTCCAATATTGAGAGCAATCTCTACATATTAGTCGAAAAAAAAACTCTATATTACTCAATATCTGCCTACTGTAGGCAGATTTACTGTTGGTAGGTCTCTCATATGTGAGAGTCCGCCTGGGTAGGTACCACTGCAATGTCTATTTCTGCCGCCAAGCAGCAGTTTGTAGTCACTGTTGTGTGAAGGACATTGTAGTCAGTGTAACTACTGGACATAATAAGACTTAACATCTCATGTCTCAGGATGACGAGCGCAGTGGAATACCAAACAATACTTTGTTATTCAAGAGGTTTGATGATGTTTCTTCTGTTTATGGGCGGTCGTATCGCTTACCTTCAGGCGAACGGGAAGCTTGCCTCATCATTCAAAGCAATAAAAATAAAATTTCTCATACCCTCGAAATTCTAATGTAGGATTCTAAGGTTCAGATTTCCTTACTATATTTTTTCTTCATCGTTACAGAAATAGGAGTCACATTCTTTAGCTTTTTATTATATGTCCATGCACAATATGTCATGCCGTTGTCAGGTTAAAGAACTTTCGCCTTCCTAATAAAGCTTACATCCAAAGCTACTTTTGAGGCAAGCTATCCTGGCGATAATGCTTTTACTGATTTATTTTATGTCAATATTGGACCATATTATTTATAATGTAGATATAAATTGCATAAATCACTGCACTAGGACAGTCCGGTATGCTATGATTTTTTTATATATTTTGTTTACAAAATTTAGAATGTATAAGAAAAAAAAGTGCGGTCTTATAGTATATAATACATATACACGGTGTACATAGTAATTAATAGTTCAAATTTCAATGTATTATTGTAACATACATAAACATGAGTCAGAATTGTTAAAAATGTCCAACAGGCCGGCATAATTGTGTCGACTGTCGAGGGGTAATCATCTCTCGTCAGTCGACATTTTATTGGTCCCCACTCCACTTACCATCAGGTGCAGTGGGGTCAAATAGTTGTGCACGTAAAAAAAAAAGGATTTTTCTATGTCTCTCCTTATTGTCAATTAAATTAAAATGCTAGTATCATACTAAGCATTGTGATATATAAAATCGAATGTATTTGGATGACAAATGCATAGAATATTCGTCGCATTTATACCACATAACATCGCTTACTTAATCATTTAATTGAACCGAACTCTATTAAACACATGATTGTTCGAAACACTACATTAACGTATTAAAGTATAGCACACATCAATTAATATTGTATCGCAACGTGCAGCATTGAGTGTGAACATTATCGAGAAAAAAATGTTGAGCTGTTCGAATTTTGAAATTGTAATAAAGAAAGCGTCTAGCAAAAAAGTTGCTATCGTGAAAATTACTTACGATGCTTTTATATTAATATTTGAACGTCAATAGACTTGAAATTATTTCAGGCAATATTTTTAGTGTTCTTTCTTGTCGCGTCTATTTCTCTCATAAATTTATGAAGATTAATTGTCCTGCCGCGAATGCTACACGTTGCGATATCTCAGTGTGCGTTAACCACTGCCAAATTTTTTTTTACTGCTTGATACTTTTCGCTTCTCATAGTTATGGCTGCTTGATCCTTATGCTTTTTGTATTTTTATTTCGTAGTTTTTTTGTATTTGGATATTTTAAAAAGGTTCTTAATGAAGAAATCAAATATGTAGCTCAACGAACGATGATACGGCTTAACAACGAATTCAATTCTTACACCGAAGCACTCGTGTGCATCGCAAATATTTCTTACCAATTCGAAATAATTGTTTTGCATAGTTCAATATATTAATCGTCTACTTAAGTTCTTAGTCAAAGTTAAGATTGATTTATTAATACTACCCTAAATAGCATAACTTCATTGTAATATTCCATAATGTCAATACTACGAAATCCCATAAATAAAGATAACAATATCTATGTTACTCTCGGTAAGAAAGAGCGAAATAGAGAATAAATCCTCTCATCTCGACCTATAAACTAAGACAGGAGTTGCCGAAAAGTAATTACAAGTTGGTTTGTTTACGTGAAGTTCGTTTAGGATACGCGTCCATTGCGCTGCGTAATGGTAAGGTGTCTGATCTAATTTGTACTTGATTCTTCTTTATATGAGCAGAGTAAAGTGAAAAAATTGTGATATTTTTAATGGTAACGCGAGGCAAAAGAAGTGCTTTAGTTAACATATCGCGACAAATTTAATATAAAACTAAAATAAACGTAAATAAATCTTAAAGGGAAGCCGGTAGGAATCGAGTTGTATAAATGCATCGTCACTGGAACTCACTGCACGTCAGTGGCGAAGAGTGACATTTTTGGAAAGGGAATCCGACACAACATATAGGTACTACAGATATGCATAAATATGATTTGAAAATTGTTATTTATTTTTTTAAATATGGTCCTCCAACAGTACACACATTTCTTGTTTGTAACATGAAAGTAATAAAGTCACATTCTGATGTGTGTACCAATTATAGGAGTACACAACACTCACAAATTAGTACGCAATGTTAATATTATACAAAAAGACAAATTAAAACTAAAATCTACCAACTAATAATTACGAAGCAAACATAACTATGATATAGAACCTTTTATAAATTTGTTACAATGATACATGATTGTTAATGATTGTTACAATGATATATTAGATTTTACATAAGTTACAAAAGGGAAGCCGGTAGGAATCGGGATATATCGACCCTTCCTCACTGCTGCACGTGATGCTCGATGAAGTGTCGACTGGTGAGATGGTTATTTCTTGCAAGTAATCACAATTAAGGGTCTACTGCGTTTGTAACGTATGATGTTTTTTGTGTATAGGCGTGAGCAGATGCCCAAAAGAGAGTGGAGAAGGATATGGTGGAATTAACAGTGGGGGAGAATGGGAACTTGCTAGGATTGGTGTAGGGGAAAAAGGAAGGGAAATAGGGCTCTTATAGACCTCAATGTGTTGTCAACCACGCGGTATACACACTTGAATGTGTGCCTATGACCGCCATACATGGGCGTGCATTTGGTGCGAAAACCGAGCGTACAAGCATTGCCTCGTAGGCTTGGAGGGGGGGGGGGGCCTTATAATATGTTGTTAGTTCGATCAAAATTCGTGTGCATAAGCCTAATGCGTATTATAAATCGCACAGTGAATACGAGCGTTTATATCGTGCGTACGCAACAAAAACTCCACGTTTGCCGTTTTGATTCGGTTATTTTGTGTGTCGTGTAAACAATTTTGGCACGATTGGATTTCGTATGTGAAACTTGATCCGCTTTTGTATGTTTTGAGTGAATGTTTTTGATTAAATGTGTTTCGAAACATAACTATGTTATTTTGTTTTATTTGTTTAACATTGAAAGTTGTTTTAGTTTAAAGTCTGTTTTACGGAGAAGTGATTAATCTCTATACATCTAAAAACGAATCTATACTTCCCTTGATTCGCGGCTGCGCCCGCGTCATAATCAGTATGTCGCAAAGATTTTCCTGCATATATCCCTACCCACGAGATTTTTTACCACGCGATCTCTTCAACAATAATCGTTATATTTCAGTCAATTTACATAAAACCGTAATGTACTATTAACCTAAACCTTCTCCAAGAATTGTAATTATTTTAGTAAAAACCGTATAAAGATCCGTTCAATAGATTTTGAGAAAATTTATTCCATTCGGTACGTAGCTTTTAGGGGACTTTGTTTTATAATATGCATAGATATATTTCTTCCAAACGTCTAAAGTTATTCGCCAACTTCGCATCCATATTATTTGTAAGATTATACATTTAAACATCTTTTATGCAAATATTGAACTTTCGTATTTTTACGTCTCTAGAAATTCCAAGTTTGATGTTGTATATTATTCCTATTATACTTTCTTCAGACACTTTAAATGCAGTCGCATTTTACATTCGAAAATTCTTTCAAAAACTTAGAACTTAATAAAATATATTCACTCACCACGAGAACATTCGAAAACTCGCGTTCTTTCAAAACTTTTTAAAGTAAATTGTAATATTTAAAAACGAAACGCGAGAGCATATCACAACACTGGCTTGCGATGTCGCGTTTTAATTTTAAAAGACTTTTACATCAAAAGAAGCCGGGCTTTCTTTACGACCGCGCGGTGTGTTGGACCGGGGCTTAACCGGATTTGTGGGGATTCCCCGCGCGAGCCGGGCCCACTTTGAGACTTAACCGGCTTATTTAATGTTATTAAGTATTATTATTTGCGGGGCGGCTATGCGCTTCCAATTTCATTTTGCATATCTGAAACCTTAGTATTTTGCTGATATCAATACGCGAATATTCATGATGTTATTTGGATTTATACTAACGAATAAACTTCTATATAGATTTTGTTGAAATTTGGCACATATTTTAGACAGTGGGGACTCAGGGGATAGCGATGGGAGCAAACGCACAGGGCCTTCTACTTGTAGGGGCATAATAGAAAAACAATACCTTCCATTGGCAATTAAGTCGGGTATTGCATTCAGACAACTTTGATCTCAGTAATAAGTTCTAATAAAAAATTGCTAAACATTTTTTTTTGTACAAGCACGGCCATTTGACGCTACTGCATCTGATGGTAAGTGGAGTGGTTTCCAATATCAGCTGACGAGAGATGATTACCCTTTGACAGTCGACACAATTATGCCGGCCTGTTATATACACCGATCCCGGAACGCGACACACTTACGTAGCCCACTATGGTGGGTTTCAACTCCTTGTGTACGGTGGTCGCTATCCGGGCGGATATGAAATATATCTCACCACCAGCAGAACATTTCTAAGAAGCGCCTAGTGATCAAGTTACTGTGATTACTCTTAGTGAGTATTTCTGATAACTGCCTTTCTAACATTGGCCGGAAATTGCAAACGGCCAGAGTTCGCTTTGTGAATGAGCGGTAATCACGTGGAGTCTACCTTCAGGTCATTACGAGGAGGGATTTCAGATTACTTCCTAGAATCTTGGAAATTGTGATAATTGTATTCCTTCCGTCAGCAATGTTCTGTCTCGAGAACCTTGGAGTTATGATGCTAAAAGGTCACTGAATAATTGCATTTATCTATCTTGATATGTTTTATCTGATTCCTATTGATGTTATATAAAAATTATAATAATATCGACCCTATATTATAGTCCCACTGCAGGACACGGGCCTCCGCTATTCTTGAGAGGAATTAGGCCTTAGTTCACCACGCTGGCCTAATGCGGATTGGTAGACATACCCTCAAAATTCTTATAGGAATGTAGGTTTCCTCACGGTGTTTTCCTTCATCGTTAAAACAAGCGATTAATTCACAAAGAATACACACATAATTTTAGAAAAATCAGAAGTGTCCTTGGGATTTGATCCTGCGGGCATTCGTCTCGGCAGTCCGTTCCTCACTCAACCAGGCTATCGCCGTTTTTTTTGTTGTTACATATGTCGACATATAAATGAATTCTCATAGATAAACTATTCAGTTGATATACTTCAGTTCCGACGATTTAATTAATAAAGTTTCATATTAAATACGTTAGTATCTAAGCCTGGGCAAATATCAAATCCAATGCCAAAATTTAGATCTTAGAATTAAAATCCGTTCTTATATCCAAAATATCTAAGCTTCGTAAAATCACTACAAATCGACTCAAATCCTCAGCCGTTTTCGGATGAAT
Organism: Manduca sexta; assembly: GCF_014839805.1. Taxonomy (NCBI): domain Eukaryota; kingdom Metazoa; phylum Arthropoda; class Insecta; order Lepidoptera; family Sphingidae; genus Manduca; species Manduca sexta. The sequence continues at coordinate 8,342,841 of NC_051116.1, read as the reverse complement.
TCGTAACAGTGTGATATTAAAAAAATGAACGATACCGAGTGCCGAATGTTGATGCGTTTTGCATATATTTGCAGTTTTATTCTTGCTGTAAAACCTGCCAGGGATGTATCTAGTTGTGGAGTATTTCGGGTAGGGGGTTATAGGTCCCACATTATACTTCCTGTAAGCCAGGATCAGCACCGCACGCATTTTATGACACCGAGCAGTGAAGCACGGTGAGTCTCAGAGAAAACTAATTTATCATTAGATCCGTAGTTAAAGACATGTATGGTCATAATCATACCATCAACCATAAAGAGGTGTCCACTGCTGAACATGGACCTCTTGTTTTTTCCTCCTCCCGATTTCCCAACCAACCTAATGGAAGCGGCCTGCATCCAGTGGATTTCAGCGATCTTTATCAGATTACATAATGCATACAAATAATTATTATATGATTATGGCTGCTGTTTGAATTTATTGTATTTTACTTAAACGTTTATGATTTCATGGTGAACATACTAACGTTTTATAGTTTTTTTTCTGAAAATATCCTTGCTCGGCATTTCTACAGAGCTATTACCGCAAGAAGATAGAAATATATTTTGCAACAATACCGTCTAGATATTTCTCCAATCATATCATTTTGAAACTAAGGCGGGGATCAATCATATCCAAATCCTGCCCTGCGTTGACAACTATAAACTGTTAAGGCGCAGCGCTCGCGAATTACAAAATTGTATTTTATTTAAACGGTTTGCTTGTCCACATGGTGAACGGATTAAGGAGTTTGTAGAAACCTGTCATACTACGGAAAATTTCTTATACATTTTTAAAGGTTGTTAAAAATACAATCCGGTAGACCAGCTTGACGAAATTTTAATATATTTTTATAGTGCAATACGTCGTCCTAATGATTTTCAACAAACTAATTTCGGGTTTTTAATATACTAAATTTGGCCGCTTCCAATAGGGCGATCTGGTAATCTTTGGGGGAGGCCCATGTTCAGCAGTGGACATCCTGGGACTACTGATGATGATAATGATGATGAATATACTAAAATAATGTTGTATATATACGATGCCGGTTATAGCGATGCATGAAGGTTTAACAGACAAACAATTCAATTTTATTTTGTATTAACAAACAGCAATGCATATAAAAAATATAATATCTGTTTATAATGTACTGTCGGATATAGCCTCCAGATAAGGAATAAGGCCTTATTCCACCACGCTATAACGGGTTTTCACTCGCATACCAAAAGAATGTTGTATATATTTCACGATGTTGGTGTCACGATAGCAAAAAATGCAGATAGGATAAGGCTAAAAGCCAAACAATGCCATTTTTATTTTTGTATTAGTATTGCACAACAACAACAGCGCTTTTATATACCATTAGTACAATATAATAAATATTGACAATACCACAAATCAAGATTACGATGAAACGTTCGAATTCCTTGTATTTTGATAACCTACCGAAATTCCCCGCGTTAGTGTTGGCAACGTCGTCGACATAATAATTCATAGACATTGGAATCCATGCTCCTATTTGAATTGTACTAATAAAACCTCGTAGGGATGTCGGAATTTTCCTTGTAAAATGTATGTTTTTGGTGGATTTCTGATTAATTTATCTTTTTTATTTATATCATTTTGGCTATTCGTAACGCGCAAGGACTTTAAAGTATTAATTTACTGTAACACAATGCCTAGAGTTCTTAATTTATTTTATCATTTACAAATATAAAATAAATAAGAAATGATGACCAGTAGTTCGGATTTTAATTTCGATTTTAAACCAATCGTTTATTTCTTACCTAGCATACTTAATATCATCAAACATTTACAAATCGACAGCTGCAATTAACACTACGCTAACTTGAAAATGGCAACTTTACAAGAGTGATATTTAAAAGGGAAAAATAAGATAAATTTTATAATACTATAGCTTTCTTAATGAGCGTTTTGTGTAATTCAAGAATTATTCATTTATAGCAAAAAAAATAAATTTTGTAAATTTAAATAAGATACAGAAATAATCATTTTGCTTTCTAACAGATATTTGCCAAAAATCGATTTAGCGTTGTGTTAATAGCTGATATGGTAATGACGGTCGGTAGTTCGAAGATTGACTTCGATTTTGCATCAATCGCTGATTTTCCTCAACCATGAACATTTCTGCTAACCCCTTTAATGATATTCGTCAGCTTATTTCCCAAGTATTTGGCAACCCGTCAGTTAACATCGGTTCATATCTTTATTATAAGAAATGATTATTGTTTCTTATTTGATGTGCAATCGGTTTAAGGTCGCTATTAGATATTACGATGTTTAAGATAAATATAAATTCGTGCGTCTGTTTTGAATTTCGAGATTCAGAGTTCAATTTTGGTAATTTTAGATCTGTGTAAATGTTTTTCTTATTCTTGTATCTAGGAAAACTAAGTGATAGGCTTCTTAATATTTGAGTATATTATCGAAAAGTGGTAACGAGACGCCAGTGTACTTTTTTTTATCTCATTACCTTCTTAAGTACACAAGCGTGATTCTACGCAGATTTTTTCGAATATAAATATTTTTCTTAAGTTTTATTCATCTAAGAATCTTTTATTCCAAGATATTGATGTAAGAGTTAAACCCACAAGAACTAACTGGAAACTAATATAAATCAACTCGAAAGAGGTCGAGTGTAAAAACAAACTGAATTTCTCGAACTTCCCACAAACTTAGACATCTTGAAAGTTGCCAATAAATATAACAAGTTAACTTGACCTGAAAACCGCTTGAACTCACGCGTCTATGTACCTGGCGGCCATTTTCAAATATGGCGGCCGTTTAATATGGCTGCCGTGACGTCACCGGAAGTGGCGGATGCAGGAAGTGCTTGCTATTCGTCTGTGACGTCGCTATGGTGCGTTATTAGGTTGTTTTGTGCATGTGTGCGATATTCGATGTTGGCACCCACCGTGGTGCTTAAATCTTAGTGGGATTT